>NW_011365875.1:58214-83066 GCF_000735185.1 Notothenia coriiceps | reverse complement strand
GGGGGGGGGGGGGTGTCCGGTGCCTTGGAGGTGAACTGGGAAATCTCCAAGTAGCAGTCCACACTCCATATTTTTAAACTGTTCGGGACTTGAACTAGCAACCCTACGGCTCACAGTCCAAGCCCCTACTGACTGAGCCACTGCCGGACGAACTACAGTACTCACCAAGGAGTTCAGCTGAAGATGAATATTATTATGTATCACTCTGAGCACAAAACCAAACCTTTTCATTAATACATGTATTGACTTGACTGAAGAGCCTCTATGGGATGAGTCAAATCCCTTGAGTGGCAGCCCTCATTCTGAGGACTTAAATGATACACAAAACAAACTAAACAAAAATGGTTTTTTGTTGCCATTACAATGTACGAGGCTCTCGTGAGAATTGGCCCTAATGGAGCCCTTACCCTGGCATTGTAACAGCTTATTGGCGTATGTTCCACACAGCGCAACACAGTCTCTGGGGAGGAAGAGGAGTGTAGCCCAAAGGATCTAACCGGAGTTCATTAATGTTAGCCACTCTGTCCACACCACGTCCACTTGTGACCGTTAGCCATGCACACAGACTCCAGAATAGATTTGACATATACTTTTGTCTTCATTTGCGTTGTGTAAAGTATAACATGCTTGGGAATTCAGTAGTGGCTATTCCAGCGTCCTCTACTTGTCTTTGCGAGTTGTTTCCACACTAATAATGTGTGAATTTCATTTTGTCCTTGGCTGTGTGGTAGGGGGTGTTTGCAGCTCAGATAAGGGTTTGCTACCTATATATCAATACAATATTATTCCACCTGGAAGATTACTGTGTAGCCTTTAGCTGATATTCAGATTGTACAAGGTGTACTCTCCCTCCTCTCTCTCCTCAATCCCGCATCCCTCTCCCCATTTTCCATCACCTCCCTCTCTCACTTAGTTCCCTCTCCCTCCCTCCCCTTACTCTGCTGCTGCCTGCAGATAGTAATTAATCAGGGGATCGATGTGAAGCCTATCTCCAGGCTGAGGCGTCTATAATGTCGATAATGTTGCTCGATGGCCTCTCTCCCCGGAGAGCTGATAGTCTTCAGGACGAACACGCTTGACTTTGCATGAAGCAGCCTGGACTGCGCCAGATGGACCGCTGCCGTTACGCTTGTGTGCGTGTGGGTTTCTTATTTACAAACGCCCACACAGGTTTGCACATTGACAAGGGTCAGGTGAATGATAGCGTATTACTAGACTGAGAGAATCTCAAAATATAGAAAGGTTGACTATTTTAGGGTTAAACTAAATACTGGATAGTAAATGCTTTTATAAAACTGTCAGTGTTCCTCATTGACATTGAACAGGGCTCTATTTTTCATAACTGGATTATTTTTGGTGGAATATTAGAATATAAAACATGAGTCTGGATTTCACAGTTATGCAGTCTTGATAAAAATGTATCTTAAGCTGTTGGGAGAGCTTTGTGTTATTTGGTTTCATTTGAAAATAACATATTCTGCTAATTTCCAGGTTCATATTTGTATTTTGCGCCTCTACTGTGACATGTTTCCATGATTTAATGTTCAGAAAGCTCTTTATTCTTCTCATACTACCTGTGCTGCAGCCCCTCTTTCCCCCTTTTTCTGATTGGTTTGCTGACCGGCTCTGTTATCATTGGTCAACCCCTTAGAGATGTCCCGCCCCTTAGCCTATCAAGTACAATGTGTTTGAGTGCTCGCCCGATAGAAGCGCAAGTGTTACATAGTGACGTCACTATGTTATGGAAGTAAACAAATTCCAATGGAGGCGTTTCAGGCAGGGGAGGAGTGTGTGGGAGAGAAACTCCCTCTGGAGGGAACTTTGGCATTTTAGCCTTTGCAGACCGTTTACATACACTAACACCTGTTTGACATACTACAGGAAAGGGAAAGCCCCAAAAAGCCTAATAGGGCCTCTTTAAGCCTTTTTTATAAATGATATGTAAGTCATTGAAGTCGCCCAGATTCCAGGTTGCATCACAGATATGGCTTTGAGGTTCCTGACTCTGATGGCTTCAGACGTCTTCCTCAGCACTTCAGATATGGAACAGTCATAGTAATCAGAGACCCTCAGGACAGCAAACTGAAGTCTGTATTCTATATGACGAAAGTGTAGGAGAAGCAACAAGCTTGCTTTACTGGACTGGTAGTAGTATTGTGCACAATACGGGTTCAGGGCGTCTGTGTGTTGTTGCAGCTGCCCTCCGTCTGCGGCTATAAATAGCAGCTACTATAAAAATTGGACGGTAAAGGCATGCCTTTCTATTCAAAGCTCTAATTACATGGTTGAATTTCTTTTATGAAAGAAAAGAAACAAAGAAAGCTTTAACAGAGACCCCATCTCAATAAACCTCATCATGGTTTTCACAAGCAAGGTGGGTTGGGGGAGGAGCTGCGCTAGATGGAGCTCACAGCATAAACATTCCCCTCCAAGTCTCTTTTGTCATTTGCATATTTACAGTCTGCCATGCTAATCGTGTTTATTGGGGTGTATAAGTACTGCGCATGAGCTCAATAGGGGAGGACAGCTTTGTGCCAGAGACTGCATTGGGAGGCTCTTGGATAAACATGGCCCCCTTCCCCCCATTTCGCCAGATAAACGGCTCCTCTTCCAGTAAACCAATTTCAAAAGACAAAAACAGCTGTCTTACGTAACTAGGACAGCTCAGGATTTTGCTAATTATGGTTTTAATGTTCAGTAAATAATTCCCCAGATTTTTTACAAAGCCAAGAATTTGTGAAGATATATTTGTGTTTTCGGTGTTGTGTGGTTGAGCAGGTGCAAAATGTGTTCTTCAAAATCACATCATGAAAGAGAGCTGAATCCATACTATGTGATGGATGTCTAGCTTACAGGAATAAGGTATTTGTTCACTTGACTGCATGTATCAGAAAATATTATAGAACAAATTACACCGCTTGAAAAAGCTATCAATATGTAAAGGTGTTCAAGGTGGATGTCTCAGTGCCTAAGGCTGGCTCTCAAAGGTAAACTATTCATTCCCTGATTTGTATTAATACTAACAAAAAAGTCCAAATCCAGATTTGCACGATTTCACCTTGAGCACGTAGATTTCATTGTCAGCCCCGCGTGTGCTTTTGCACTGAAGTGTTGAGCACAGTTAAGTAAGGTGGATAACTGCTAAAGCTCCTCATTTTCCCCCTGTCAGATGCCCTGCTCTCACACAGAAGACATGAGGTGGTCCTCTGTGGCGACGGGCCGAATGAGAGGGGCGTACAGTCCGGCTCTGCCTTTAATTGCCGGTGTCAGAGCTGAAACATGGCCGAACAGGAAATGAGCAAGTTAATGAAACGTTTTAATTATTCAACATAATTGTGGAACGTGACGAGCGTGTCGGTGAATCCCCGGCCTGGCTGTTCTCACAAGGTGTCTCTTCAGCACACACACATTCCTGCACTGACTCCCTCATTCCCTTTGTCTCACACATACTGAACACTTGCTTTCCCATGGTGCTCTAACTCATGCTTATTACTGGCCATTCTCTTCCATGATAGGATGAGTGAGATCAGTCCTTGTTATAATTACTTGCCCTTGTTTGCTCGGGGTCGTACCTCCGAGCCGCCCACCTCCATCCCCCCGCTGAGCCAGTATGCCCACTGGCCTGAGCCCCCGCAGCCATTCTGCAGGGCGGCGGGAACTGGCATATTGATCTGAGAGCTGGAGAGCACAAGAATGAAAGACTTTTCCCTCATTTTCTATCACTGTCTGTCTTATACCACACGCACGCACGCACGCACGCACACACACACACACACACACACACACACACACACACACACACACACACACACTTACCATCAGTGCATGGCGGATAATTAAAGAGAACTAAAACAAACATGAGGATATCAGTTCATCAGCACGCCTGAGACTGCTTCCTATCTCCCCCTCTGTCTTTGGTCGCTCCTTTCTTCCTTTCTCCTGTTTCCTCATCTTGACATTCCTCTTCTCCTCTCCTTCCTGCCCCTTTTTAGTTCCCCTCTCTCCCCACAACACCCTTTCCTTCCTTCCTCTTTCCCTCTACCCCTCCCATCTCTCTCGGCTGTCTCTGGCAGAGCTAATTCCCTCTTCAGATGGTGCAGCTCTCATTTGCATACTTATCAAAGTGTTTGGACTATCCGACAGAAGCTGTAGGAAGGTGGGGTCATTAATATGTTAATTACCAACCCCCCTTTTTATCATCCCCACTCTCCTTTAGACGGCAGCGAATCATCCATATCCTCCACCTCCGCTTTGCACGCAGTCTTTGAATGTTTGAATATCCTCAGAGGCTCTGCAAATGCCATGAGACTGTAGACACTACACACGGGGGTTAGGGTAGATAGTTAACCACCTATAGTTTATGTGTATTGTCTTGTGAGTGTGCACTGGTCCTGGTTGCTAACAACATTTAGACTATCATTAGCAACTATGTTGTGGCCTTTATTTTGTGAAGAACAGTTCACATTCCAGCAACGTTACTTGAGATATTGTTGTGCATTTTAATTAAAGAAATTGAGTGTTTTAAACTAAATCATGGATCTCATGGTAGCTAGCCGATCAAATCTACCACCATTGTCACTGTAAGTCAAATGCAAGAAAAAAAAAGCTTGACAGGCATAGCAACAGTAACCAAGGAGGGCGGGGCTTGGCACACTACCCATTACTAACTCTAATGCACGTCTGAGTTTGAACCATATCTAAAGGCACATTTCCATGAGAGACATTTACATACTGCACTATAGATCAAGGCTAATCCTGGCGTTCAACAAAGGACAGTTAATGAAGAATCTCCATAGACTGAATCTGCATACTGTAAAGGATGCTGTTCCATGTCAGTTTAAGTAACATGATTACCATAATTGTCCTATGGAGAGGTTGCAGGGTCAGTAGTTAAGTCACTCAGCTGAAGGAGTGGGACGTGCCGTTAATTCTGACGTATCTGCTTATGGGCAAAGGTTAATGGGTCATTTATATGTTGGCTGTTGTAGCATGGCTTGGCTGGCAGAGCGTTGCAGATTACTCAAAGTTGACACAGGTGATTGACTGAGGTGCCTACAACAAGCAACAATGGCTGACATTCATTCAAAAAGACATGGGAAGTTGTAAGCAAATGTTGGCGCAAGGTATCTTGGGAATTGTTGTCCTTGATCTAGTTTGTTTTGTGTGTTTTTTTATTTAAATGCTGTGCTTTGCTGCACGGGAATGCCAAAATCCACAGAATTAGCAAATGTATTCAGTAATATGTCAGCAAACAGAAGTAAGTGGTTCCTGGAATGAAAGGGAAACATGAACATAAAGCAACATTTCTTCTGTGGAACAGTGAAGTAATAGAGACTCAAGTGTTTTCTAAAGTAGGGTTCAATAATTTAACCAGGAGAGTGAAGGCAGAGACACTGTTCCCTGCTCACCAGTTTAGATCTGAACTTTTCAAGGACAAATAGCAATGGTAACTGCTAGCCCACTGAACATGTTTATGTTAAGTAGAGTTTCTTTCAGAGTCTTGCTTTCCCCTCTACTGTCCTCTTGTTTTCGTATGCCGCTGTGCCTCTGTCAGAGCGCCATGTGGAGGCTTTCTAGGTTAGTATTATGTGTGGTGGATAGAATGAATATAGAAGGGACGACAGTATATTATCACAGGGCCATCTACAGTAAATTGCAGATAAACAGTGTGATTTTTACAAGAGGCAACACAGGCTACCAATGCTTGTATTGTACCCACCGCCATTTAATGTTCTCTCCTTCTCAATGGGTAAAATAGGACAGAACAAAGTCAGGGAAGGTTATGGAGTGAAACAGGGAAGAGAATCATGGAGAAAGGAAGATAGAGGAGTGTGTGTACAATTGAATGAAAACAACAATACAGCATTGGAAACTAGTAAATGAGGACAGAAGTAAAGTAAAGGCAAGGAGATTAGAGCAGACAAAAGGTGAGATGAGGAGAACCATCACCTTGTTCTTAACAACAATAAAAGCCTCACAAATCCATCTGGCCTTGCCTCTGAATACATATTTTTCTCTGTGCCAAACCGAAAGGGTGTTCAATTCAACCCACGCAGGGCAGACTTAACAATTACTCTCACTTTAAATGCAATTTCCTGGCCGTGGGGAATGATTGACAGATCGTATCCATGGTGTCAGGAGGGCAGCCACACCCCTCCTGACTAAGGCAGAAATTAGAGAACAGTAGGAGCTAAATTACACCTTAGCAAGACCTCTGGTAACAGGACAGCGAGGAAAGCATGATGAATGAGAAAAGGATCAGAACAGAAAGGTAGAGGGTGAGTCGCGTGGGAGCATGGAGATGATTGGAGGAAATACATTTGTAGTTACACAGCAGCGCGCACACACACACACACACACACACACACACACACACACACACACACACACACACACTCAGATGCTGGTAGACACACAAACAAATGCACCAAGGTAATGGGTCTGCAGTACTATAGGAGTGCAAAGAGAGAGACACTTACATGTCATCTCTCCCTCTCTCACACACACACAACACACATGCACACACACATTCATCTCATCTTCCTCTACTATGTCATGCTCTCAAAGCACTCAGACTGATATGAGAGCAGCAAGAAACCAGCAGTGTGGCACAATGAGTCTCAGGGTATCTACAATGGAAGAGCCCATTGGCGTGTCCATATAGTAAGGCAGAGAATAACAGATCTACTGTGGTCCCTCTATGCAAGTCAGGTCTTAAAGGGGCCCTATTTTGCTACATTTCAGGTTCTTATTTGTATTTCTTGCCTCTACTCTGACATTTTATCATGCTTTAATGTTCATAAAGGTCTTTATTTTTCTCATACTGCCTGTGCTGCAGCACCTCTTTTCACCCTCTGTCTGAAACCAAAGCCCAGTCTGCTCTGATTGGTTAGCTGGCCGGCTCTGTTGTGATTGGTCAACCGCTTGGAGATGTCCCGCCCCTTAGCCTATCACGTACAATGTGTTGGAGCAATAACCAATAGAAGCACAAGTAAACAAAGGAGTCCAATGGAGGCGTTTCAGGCAGGAGGGCAAGTTTGTGGGAGAGGCTCCTTCTTGAGGGAACTTTGGGATGTTAGCCTTTGCAGACAATTCTCATGCACACAAACCTACGTATAAGACACTACAGGAAAGGGACAACCTTAAAAAACATAAAATGGCCCCTTTAAATTATTAGTTATATACTTTATTTGTGTTACTGTTAATGTTATCATTTTAATAGGCCAAACACAACAGTGTCCTGATTATTACTACTTATCAATTACTGTATGTGTATCCAAACCCAGACACGTCTCATGCTTCAGTGGTATAGAATCCAAAGAAATATTAAAAACCAATCAGTGAGCCGCACTGTTGCACTGGGTGATAGGCTTCTTCTTTAAATACACACAATGGGTTTTATTTTCAGTCAATCCTACATACACCCCCCGCTGGAGGGAATACTCAGTAAACTGGAGCATCAAATGTGGATTAATCCATATCTGAAAATGGTTCCAGACACATGCACCCTTTTACTCTGGTTCGAGTGAGTTCAGCAGTAGCCAATGGGCTTGGGGCTGAGTGCAACAGATAGGATGGGGAAGTTGTAAAATATTAAGAGACGTACCAACACGTTGGATTTTTTTTTGCGTAGCTTAAACTTCCAGAAAAGTAAAATAATCTGCATTGATTGAGGTTTATGTGTTTCGGAATGGTACTGTTGGTAATCAGGAACAGTGTATATCTGAAGTAAACTTGACTAAAACCAGTGTTTTTCTTGAGTCCAGCTTATAAGCAGCATTGACATCCTTGGCAGACTTATTTATTTAAAGCCATATTGTAGGAGTCAATTGAAGAATACTGTAAATGACTTGTTAAAACAGATGTTCCTTGCAGCGTACTGCCTTACAGCTAGTACTGGTGCCGGACCACTTGTGACTGCAGTCTGATGGTCCACTAAGTGTTTGCTGCTAAGACCGACGGCGTACTGTAGGTTTACCTCTATCCGGGTAAAGTGCTGCCAGCCTGGCTTCAAGGGGCCTCGACTGGAGCAGGGCCTCCAGAACAGGCTCTTCACCTGGAGAGAGAGGGGTAGAGAGGCAAAGGGCAGCACACTGACACACACATTCACAAGTAACTTCACACATACTCTCTCTGAAAGCGAACTGACACACATGTAGACATACGAGCCACACACACGCTGGCGCACACCTCCTAAGCCCTCACACACGCACAACCTACTTCACATGTAGAGCAGCGTTCCCAGCTGAGTGCCTCTCTCCAACCTGGCAATTTCAGCGGAAAGAGAATCCAGCTAAAGTACACAGGGCGTCAAGCAGATTTCACAACAGGGGGTTTGAATGGCAGAATGGCCTCACTGTAGCCCTCGTTACTGATCCGGCAAGATCCAACTCATCTGTTTCAATAGCACTCTATCATTCACACTTGTGTGGATAGATGGAATTAGATTGCAGAAGTCCCATTTTTGTTTTTTTTAATCTTTTTGCAGCAGTGTTGGATTGTTTCTGTAAATACTGTTTATCTAGTGCCGCACATATTTAGGGGTAAACACGTCTCTATACTTACTTCCTCGCATCCACAAATACAATTCATACACAGAAACATAATGTAGTATACGCAGAGCGCCAATCGACAGTGATGTTTTGGGTGACATTTAGTTTCTAGGTTGCACAAGATGCTCGTATAAATGAATCATGAGTAAATCTGTGAGGTGTGAATAATAGATGGGAAGAGAGGTAAAAAACAAAGGAGAGCTGTTATTATTTGTTAATAAGACACTCTGGAGCATCACTAACTAGTTCTCATTACCACAGTACGCGCAGGCATGCATACGCACATACACACCCACGGCCACAAACACACACCTCCAACCGCCCACGTGCACACACACACACCTTGTGCACACAACCCACATGCCAAACACATGCAGACGTCTCTCTTCCTACATGACTATTTTTACCTGTGAAGCCTGTCGTTGCCTAGCACTCTGTAATTACATCCCACACTCCTCCGACGGATGATTAGAAGCAATGATGGATGGGTTAACACTGTCACCTAAGGATGCCTCGGTGCAAAACTAATGAGGTGGCCATACATGTGTCATACAGCTGATACATGCGATAGACCCTCTCAGCCTGCTGCCATAACTGTGGAACAAGTGCGATAAAAGTGCAGGACGTGTCTCCCGCTAATCAACAGATAAGAGATGATGAAGTTACTCCACTGTCGATTAATAGATCTCCATGGCTCGGTGGTGTCTCGACTACGGCCTTCCAGAATGACATGAAGAGTTACTTGAGAGGCATTTTGCTTTTCAGTTTGCCCCGCCAAACATTTCACTTGAATATCTCAACAATAAAACAAACAGAAACTTTTATTTTGTTTGCTTAGCAAGGCTTTATATCTATAGTGTTCCGCCCACAATCAATGCCCTGATTTCGTCATCACCCTCCATGAAATCACAGTTGAAATCATTTGAACTTTTTGTTTATTGCTATTTTTGGAAATGGCCCGTTATATCGTTTTTTTTACTTTTCACAGCCAGGAAAGATGATACTATGGATTTTCGATCATGTAAGGCAACAACGTTTTTGATACATCCCCTGTATAGACACATCTTGGTGTTATTTGGATCAGGAGGTGGGGTGTGCTTGTCTGCTTATACATGCATGCAATGTGTGTGTGTGTGCCTGTGAGATGTGTGTGCGTGCAGACAGGGATGTGAGGCGTTGCGTTGATGATTGCCGCGGCTGCAGCTGGGGCTGTGGGCTGAGTAATTGCCTGTCTTGGTAGGGAGAGCTTGGTAGGGAGAGCGTGGTAGCGAGCTAAAAGTCAAGTACTCTCTTCCTGCTGTAGACCTCATTTGGATTCCACATTGCTAGCTAGCAAGCTAACGCCAGCCTTGGGCCTGTATTATTCATAGCTTGACAGATAGCTCTCACTAAAAGCATTGGAATTGGGCCAGGTGGTGATGGAGCGACAGGGGGAAGCGGCCCCACTGCAGCACACACTCTGGCAGGAAGAGGATACAGGACAGGAGCAAAGGATACCAAATTGAAGATAGAACGGAGCAGCATTTTTAACTGAGCAAAGGAAAAAGGAAAAAAAGAAATAGGGATTCAGAGATGAAGCGACGGAGGAGGTGAAGAGGGGACAGAGGGTGAAGAAGGATATCAGACAAAAGACGTTAGAGCACAGCTTACATTATAACAGAGATAGAAGATGAGTGCACCAACCACAATAGGATGAAAATGGATAGAAGGCAGAAACGGAAAAAGAAAGAGCGTGTGAGTGAAACCATTTCAAATAGAGGAGAGAAAGAGGCCTGGAAAAAGAAAAAGAGAACAGGCATGCCATCCACCCCCGCCAAGCTCAGCAACCCCTCTGCTTCCATGTGCAGAACCAGATAAGGTCGCATTAATCAAAATCTGCCACTTCCCCCTTCCAAAAAAACACCGTCTATGCCATCAACCCCCCTCTGTGAAGTATCTGTCACCGAAACGGAAATTTCCATATTTAATGGGAAAGCTTTATATCACCAAAAAGCCAGTGTGGGCTGAGGGTGAAAAGCAGAGAGTTGGTTGGATCGTCAGCTCCGTCATTAGCTCATGCACTTTAGACTGCGCGCGGAGCCTCGGGGTTCATTTCAGTTTGCCTCCGACACCATTGTTATCATTTCAAAAGTGTGATGAAGCTGGACTCTGATTGGTATTTGTCTTGTACCAATGCTATATTGTCACCAGAGTCTCTTTCTTCATAGCATATGCTGTCCTTATATAAACCTCTAATGCAATTTAAAACACACTTTTGTAGTTTTCCCCCTTATTTGCCTCCTTAGCATATTATGACAAGCCTGCAGAATACCCGTCTGACATTACCCGGCGTCAGATAAACAGGTGGTGTTTATGCTTTTTTTCATCCTCCTCTTTTCTCTTTTATAACTGCCTCCCAGAGGAAAGGCATCAAAGGGAATAGCAGATCATGTTTGGTGAGTGCAGAGTGTGCCAGGGGGACGTGGGCATGAAGGGGGGAGGGGGGGTTGGGCGAGGGGGTGGCCAGATGCTTAGGGCCAGCTCCAGGCCGGGCACATCCTGACCTCTAACCCCTGAACCCCCACAAGCCCTCGTGGATCTCAGACTCCCCCTCCCACCCGCGGCCAGCCTTCCCCTCAGAGCAGCTGCCAACTAAATTACATCAATGTCAAAAAGCCCTCCTCCTCTGCTGGGGAGATGAAGCCTCGTAACATGACGCAGAGTTGGGATCAGAATGTAACACGGGAAGGGCACATCAGTCCGACAGAGTTACAGTAACGGATAATGTTGGAGATATACTCTATTGTAGTTATTGTCTACAAATCCTATAAGAGTGAAACCAACAACGTGTTATTATCTCTCAGTACATGCTTCTTACACCGCAGGTCTGTGGCTCAAAACCGCAAGCCCATTGGTTCCTGCCAGGTTCTTACTGAAGATGTACAGCTTTTGAAAATTGCAAAATACACCTTAAACAGGATTGTGCTGTACTTTTAGAATCACATCATTAAAAAGAAATGAAGGATAGTTTATAACGGATTGACTCAAATAACGGCTGTTCCCATGTTTATGATGATGATGATGATGATGATGATGATGATGATGATGATGATGAAGTCACTTTGCGCATTAGTGTGGCTCATTTATCTGCTTTTAGTAGTTTTTGGACAACAATGAAGGAGGAATCAGATAAAGCTGAATATGGATGATATACTGTAGCTTGGGTTTTTCTCATGGGATTTGACAACAAAAACAAAAGTCATAAAGCAAGTCGCTCTGTAGATAAACAAAAACATTAATTTTTTTTAATTATTTGAACAGATTTGATCCTGGTGGGAATTTTCCCATTTTGTTACATTTATTGGATTAATAACTTTATTGGGAAAATATAACAATCGATAATGACAATAAATCTAGTTATAGATTAAATAATTAGGGACTCATACACTGTTTATTATTCCTGTAAGAAGCACATACTAAATGAAGGGTAAAAGAATAATGTGCATTTGGCTCACGATATAATTTTCCCCTGTTATTCTATTCACTCACACTAACTCGTTCTTGTCAGTTCATCTAAACAAACGATTATCATGACAGCCAACGCTGTGGCTTACATAGACAAATGGACACGCTGGAGGAAAGCATTTCTTCTCCAAAATGGCTGCTGGGCTAGCAGCTAACTAGCTGGCATCTCTCTCTAAGTCTCTGGGTCGGGGTGATTGATTGAAGTCATTACGCTGGTGGAGAGACTCCTTACCTGGCTAATCCAGGAGTGAATTTAGCTGCAGCATGACAGATAGCCACATTACATCCCTGCCGCCGAGTGAGCTCTCCTGCTCAGGACCTCCACCACCAAATGATGTAAGATGGCTTGTATGATACACATCTCAATATTCTGCATGATCCATCACAAAAAAGTGTTCAGTTCTAGGAGTCGGAACAATTCTAGGAGTCTGCTTAATTATTTGGCATATTAAATCAAAATAGATCAATTCACGTAATTAGCCGTTACCATGACTTAATGGTTACCTAAAGTACTGTTTACACCTGCGTTCACCCAATTTGTACAAATGAGTTCAGATAACACGACAACTGATAGGTATTCTGACCATCTGTTTTATTATCGAGTCATCTTCAGATTCAATACTTAGAAGCAAATGGTTGACATTTTGCTTAAAATCCCTCAAACATTAAATCACTCATTAAATCAGTTCCCGATTAGTGTTCTTTTAAACGTCTGATCAACTTATCCTTTAAGCTCCAACCCACATTTCCAAATCTTTGACTATCATGTGCCCAGCCCTCTATCTGAACTGCCCTGATTTGTCTTATCCCATCTTTAATGGTCTCAGCTTCATTCCCACATCCTCCACCAAGTACTCCACCACTCCTCGATGGGACAGTGTCAGTGAGGCGCACACACCACCTGTGAATAGTAGTTGGCAGATATGAATAAAAGCAGCTGAAGAGGAGCCGCTCACGCCTTGGATGGACTCTGCAGGATCAAATGTAGCGAGATGTTTGTTAGCTGCATTTGAGATGTCCACTAGAGTCTGTGCTGTATCTCAGTCCTGTCCGGGCAGAGGGGCTTAGTGGGAGTATTTGACTAAAGTTGAGACTGGGTTTTGTTAGCTGCAGGCTAAAAATTCTAAAGCCGGAGCAGTGAATGGGCAACAACAGGCTTATCGAAACCAGTGAGCCGAACAGCAGGGCTGTCGGGGACAGATGCCTAGCCGTCTTAAAAACATATAAACCGTCGTGGTACCAAGAAAAGTAGGATGTTACTGCTTTGTTGAAATATGCATCCACACGAGAAAAGATAATACGCCAACATCTCGTATTAATAAGACTTTGGTGTAAATCCAAGTGGACATGTAAATTCAGCACATTCACAAAAACATCATACATGTTTCAGTGACACCGCAGCTATGAAGTAATATTTTATGAGTTTAAGGACGAGCTGCTGTGTGTGTGCGTGAGCCAAAGCATCTGATATGTGAGCGAGAGACGACAGAAAACGCCCAAATTGCAGCGTCTGCCATGCGCTGAGCCTCCTGCACCAAGACTGGCTCTTTTGTTCTCCCCTAGCTAGCGGGAGAAGCCTGACAGCTCTGAAATGATCCTCTCCCCTTTCACACATCCCTCTTCTTTCTTTTCAACTGCTCCACCGTATATCCCCCACATATTGCGTGCACACATAAGAGCTACACGCACATGCACATAAAAACATACATTCCTCTGTCTGTCTCGCTCCTATAGCCTCTATGTATCCTCCCCTCTGCTCATCTTCTCTCCCTGTCTGTCTTTCTCTCTCATTTCTCCTCACTGGCTTGCTGTGAAGATGGTGAATCCCTCATGGATTTCTGGAGGGTATCACCATGGAGACGGGGCTCTGCCACACGTGTCTATAGATCCTCCCGCTGGATAGGGGGCACAGCCAGAGGTGGTGCATTCCCTCCATCTCTAGTGTGCTCTGTGGAGAGTGAAGGAGCGTCAACAATGAGCTCGGGTTCAGGGGGGAGAGATAGGAGGAAATGGGAAACAGGGTGCAGGTGGAGAGAAACATACTCTGAGGTATACAGTGTGTGGAGGAGGTGGTAGAAAGTGGATGTATGGAAGGAAAGAGAGCAGGCGAAGTTATGATGGGTGAGAACAGACACAGAGAAATATGAGGTGAGAGTGTGGGTGACAGGAAGAGATGACGAGGGGGAGAGGAGAGAAAAGCAGCCGTGAGAGGAGGCAGGGGGAGAGGCAGCCTCCTCCCTGTGTCAGGGAGACAAATAGCGTGTGATGCTAATGACCGGCTAAAGCTTTTGCCCCCGCTGAGAACAGCCGCTAATGTGACTGCTAATAAAGGCGCCGTGGAACGCCGTCGCATTCCAGCAGTCGCTCAACTGTCGCCCAAACGGGAGCTCTGCCTCTCCTGCCGCTCCCACCTCACACTAATGCTCCAGAAAATAGGGCCCTCTCTGAAACATTAACAGAGGGTTTTCTCCTGCATACAAGGGCCACTTGTTCACGCCCTCATATCATTTGTTCCATCTCATAATAGTGAGGATGCCTACTACATGACATTTGAAGTGTTCCTCTTTGTGATCTGAAGCTCCTTTCTTCTTTGATTGCTACCTCTCGTAGGGCACCCTCCTCTTTTATGTGATTCTGCCAGAGGACAAAGCAAAGGGAAGCTTAGATGGGTGTGTGTTCTCGTCTTTCCCTGCACAATACCAGCAGAATGCCGGTATTTGCTTTTAAATTTTTTAAGGCCACCTGATTATTTCTGGAATTTAAATTGCCAAGTGCAGCGCGTGGGACGCATTGCCTGTGATCACAAACGCTGCAGCCAAGGTCACACGGCGACACAGCCAAGGTCACACGGCGACACAGCCAGGGAACGTGGGATGGCGGAGCTGTGGAGGCTTCCTGTGGCTGAGTCATCGTGGGGCTGAGGAGCGTCGGGGCAAACACACCTCTCACGGTGTCACAACAACCTGACAACGCCTCTTAGCATGAGCGTGATTACAAAACATTTATATAAGAGGCTCTGCAGTCGCATTTAAACCGGAGCCAAATGTGTGTTCCTGTAGGTGGGACTTTTAGCAGAGTCAGGTTATTATGCATGCTCTCAAAAGACCTCTTTGTTTGTGCAATCTGGACCCGAAATATTCAAGTGCACTTGACGCCTTTTAAAAAATACAGTGAGCAAATACACAGCCCTATATTTATTATAAGCTTTCCATTAGCTCCAGCTATATTTAAAGAGTGATTCAGGTGTAGTCACATGAATGAATCCCTGTCAGCCTCTGAGTTTTGCTGCAACGACTGACAGCACATGCATCCTAGGATAAAGATGGAGAGGCAGGACCAGGAGACTGAGAAGGAGAGTGTCTATGTGCCATTCCCACATTTCTCCCTCTTTCCCTCCACGCTCCCCCTCCTCCTCCCCCCCACTCACCTATCCTCCTGCCAGCCCGCCTGCCTTGGCAGCCGCTAACCTGCTGGGACCGGCCCTTGATTTATTTGGAGAGGGCGCTGGAACGCAGGGGCCAGGATGAGTGGCATTTTAATGTGCTTTTGAGATGTTTGGTCACAAGCACTATTGATCACAGTGCCGCAGCACACACACACACACCCTCCCTCACCATCCCGCAGACCCTCACGCTGCCTTGGGGGAGAGGTCCGGCTGTCAGGCAGGGAATGAGTTTCCATGTGGGCTTAGATTAATGAAATGAGGCCCCAGGTTGCGGGGGGTGCAGGGGGTCAGACCATTAAGGAATCCCGGGACCCGGGCGAGATTGAGCCTGCCAGCTGACTGTACCCTGACTGACTGATGGACGTCAGGGACGGAGGAGAGAGGGAGCGGGGGCGGGCAGAGAAGGATGGATAGGATATTGGACTGCTGGACACACTGACATTAAAAACTGGGAACAGTAATGGGTTTCTAAGACCGCGATACCACCTCACCGTGCGATAAGCCTTTTCTGTAGCGAGTCCGTGCCAAAAGCAGCACACATTGGCTAACTACCATTTTTCAGTCTCACCCGGAGCCTTGTGCCATTCACTCACATCAGGTCTCACTCTTAAGCAGCGCAGAGCCGGGGAAACATCCAGAGGTTGTAAACATAGGAGCCAGGGATATTTCACAGCCGAGTGAACATGCCCAAAGCGTGTTTAGCTCTCTGACACTCCAGCCCGGACACAGGCTTTATGGCCGAAACACTTCGCATAACTCGTCATCATTCTAACTGTGAGGGTGCTTTTGTTGGAATGTGCCAAATGTGCGCACACACACTCATACATGAATGTACACACAGCAACACACATTCTAAAGTCACTCACATGGGGGGCCAGGTAGCAGCTCGGGGCTCTCTGAGGTTTGATGAGTGAAATGGATTTAGCCCCTTTGATCAATAGCCTGAGCGAATACACAGATTATCAGATTATCAGATTAGGATCTGTCCCCTTGCTGCCGAGGGGAGCCGGAGAATACATTAAAACCTAAGGTGCCTTGGCAAGATTCAATTAATCAGGCTACAGGTTGTCTCCCCCCCCCTTACATTCACTTCCAGACATGTAGTCATGTTTTGGTGCGCTGCATATCGCTCTGGAACAAAGTGTTTGCGGAGCATGCACTGTGGTTTTCTTTTGCTTGAAGAACAAATTGATGTTACCTGAATACAAATTAATGTGAAAATAAACTGAATCTTCCGCCTTGTTTGCTTTAAATATCAAGATTTTATCTCTTTTGTAAACTGTTTTCTAGAAGAAATGGAGCGTTTTATTAGAATTGCCCAGTAGTTAATGAGTACATGTCTAATTAAGATTCCTTAAGCAAAGTGTCATATTTTCCCCAGAAGAAGAATAACAGGCTGCTTTCCTTGCAGTAAGAGGCCCATTGTTCCATTGGTGTATTGGATTGTGGATTGTAAACCACAGTAACTTAACACAGAGGCCTTAATGCACATGAGCATTAGCATGTAAGGCTAACCGCTAATAGCTGCACTCTTATCTCCCCTCCGCAGTGTGTACGGCTGCCCCCAGGCCAAGAAGAGAAAGAGCCTAGACAGACAAACCCTGGAAACGTCCCCCAAGAGGAGCACCTACCTAGATGACATGGACAACTCCACCATGGAGGAGTGCTATGAGACAGACGGAACCGAGGAGATGGACGACAGGGAGGAAGAGGAGGAGGAAGGAGCGGTAGAGGAGGAGGAGGAAGAGGGTGAAGTGCACGAAGAAGAAGAGGTGGAAGGCTACGTGGACTACAACGAGGAGCAAATGGAGCCCGAAGAAGGGGAGGTGGAGAGAGGGGATGGAGATGGAGAGGCTGAGGACGAGGAGGAGGAGGAGGAGGAGGAAGAGGAGGAAGTAGAGGTGGAGCAAGAAGAGGAGGAAGAGGCTGATGAAGAGAGGGTGGAGGAGGCAGAGGAAGAGGAAGAAGAGGAGGATGCAGTAGATGAGGTGGACTATGACGATGGAGAGGAGGAGGAGGAGGAGGAGGAGGAAGGGGAGCAGAATCAAGGGCAAGGTGAGATCTCTTCGTATTAACAAAAGCACTTTGGAAAGGTGTTAGCAATGCAGCTAATGCACTATAACATGTTGTATTTCTTTAAAGGAAAACAGGTCTTATTAGGGATGTCACAATACCAGAAATGTAGGTCGTACTACATAGTACCAATACTATCGAAATGATACGATTCTCTACAGATCATAATTCCATCCCTACTATAAATATGTTATACTGCTGCGCAAACATTCCAACAATTTAAACAACTGTATTTTTTAAAGTTTCTAAAACAAATGAGAAGCTTACATTTGAACATGTGATGATAATAAACGGCCGCTCAAAACTATAAGTTTTAATGTATACAGCTTTAACTCATAATAATGTAACCCATTAAAAATGTGCTAACAACAGCTAACGTTAGCTAGCTCTCCTCCTGCCCATTTCAACAACTGGTTTTCACATTATATGGACAAAAATGTAATATGTCGCTGAAGAGTTTACTGCAAACTTTTTAATTTTAGCGGACAACGTGACTCAAACCCCCAATCTTTTTCTATCCATTTAAAGTGCTGCATTTGCATATCAGTGGTTTATATTTCCATATTTGTCAGGCTGACTTGGGGCAGTTGGACATGATGTTCAAACTCTGATTGTGTTTTTTACTGGAAAGAGATGAAAGACCAGAAACAACATACAGTGAATAAAGCATGGCTTTAGCAATACAATGTATTATTCTCACAGTGGTTGGTTATTTTTTAATTATTCATTCATCTGCACATTTTACTCACATACTGTTCAAAGCCTTCACTGTACAGCTGCAGTCTGCCCCCACCAGAACAATGCAGGAGATGTGGAGTAGCACCCAATTGTCTTCTTTCCTGATTTTGTTTTTATGAAGCTCTTTAAAATGTTTAGCACTTTAATTAAAGAAATTATCTAAACTGAGGCAAAAATAATCAGGATGCTCTTTTGTAATTATGTGAAGTGCTTTAGTCTTTCTCCTGAAGACCTCTATCAGAAACAATAGAGACATGAGAGCTAAAACTGGGACATGATCAACAGAAAGACTAACCAGAAAGTAGTCATTTTCATAAACAAGGAACCCTTCAGTAGTCTGTCACTTGATACATATTCAAATCGTAAGAATTTTAGAGATGTTGACAATCAAAGATTTTAATAATGCCTTCCCTGAAGACATGATACAAGAGCACCCTGCAGTTTTGGGACTATCTGCGCCTCCCGACGTGCCTGAGACCAGATCTGGCAGGTTTCTCTGGAGCAGACTCTGCCTTGCACCCCCGCATCACGATTAGACCTGACAGTGCCTTCAAGTCCAATTAAGAGTGAAGCTCTGACAGAGGAGTGTGTTAACCCTGCTTGGCGCGCAGCTCTACCCACCCAAAGTGTTGATGTGGCATCTCAGCAGCACAATGTGAATCTCCACAGACTGGTGTTCATTAGAGCCCACAGCCGAGGCCTCAGCCTAACCCCGAGACAGTGGACTGATGCCACTCTCTCTCCGAACTGTCAGCAGTGCTTCTGACCACGAGCATCAGCTCATTATCTTCCAGAACATCCTCTCATCATATTTTACTCAAGTAAAAGTAGCGATACAAATATTTAAAAATACTCTTTTACAAACAGAATTGCGCATTCTAAATTTCACTTAAGAGTACAAAGGTATTTTACTGTAAGAATTGGCATAACAATGTATTTAAAGGATCAAAAGTACTCGCTGTGCGTATGGCCAAATTCATATTCTTATATATTAGATTACTGGATTGTGATTATCGATGCAACAATGGTTTTATCACTGTTACTACAAGTAGTGCTTTTTTAAATCTTAACTTTAAATTTTGTCAACATTTCTATATTTGTTTAGTTATATGTTGTATCAGTTCATAATCTGAATTGTAAAGTAACTAGTAACTTAAGCTGTCAATTGGATGAAGTGGAGTAAAAAGTAAAATGTTAGGTTTTGAAATAGAGTGGAGTATAAAGCAGTTTAAAATAAAATTACAGAGAATTGTACCTAAGAATTGAGTAAATGTACTTCATTAGATTCCACTTCTGGTAATCATGGTATTTTCTTTATTGGAATCAGAGGCTTTAACAATATCTTTAATGAACAGTATTTTCCCTGAGAAAGTCACAAAAAATATTTCTGTAAGCTTCATTACCGTCGATGGGCAGATTCCAATCTCCCAAATGTAATAGAGGTGACACTCTGGAGCTTCTGTGTTTCTCAGTGGCGTGCACATCTCTGTAGCCAATCCAGAGCCAATTCAGGGCAGGGCAGTCCCTCTGTTCTCTACTTAATCTGTTTCGCTTCCATATATCTTTTGTGTACCTTGATTGCTCTTCAAATTGCTTTCCTGTGCCATGTTTCATACCATCACAAATTAAACCCCTGGTGCAGGAAGCTGCTGTTAGGAAGCTTCCACTGTCAAAATGTGTGCCTGGTCATTCGTGACTGCTTCCTCTTCTTGCTCCAAAGCCCTCACCCCCCAAGCACCGATAGTGTGTTGCTCTCATTAGATTGGTATGTGTGTACACCGTGTGTACAGTACAGTATATGTTGTCATAGTATGCAGGCTTAATTTGTATGCATCATTAAACATTCTGTTGAATAAATCAAGTTTACGTTTAAAAAGAAAAAGCCCATTGTTTAGATGGGCCATTCATATATAATTAAAATATGTTTGTTTATACATTAACCTAACTCAGTTGAAAATAAACCTACTTTTTATTCCACTGGCCAAATGTCTAGTGAGAATTCAAAATTCTCCAGCCAGCCAATACACTACCATTGGTTTGGCTGGTAAATGTTGCTAATATTGTGCTGTGTTTATTATTTCTGTTTGTGGTGGGGCGGGGGGTCTTGGTTCATTCTCTCTTCAGGAGTGTAAGTGGCAAATGTGACGCCGACGTGAGCGATGTGCTCTTGGTGGCTCAGGGCGGAAATGTGAAAGGCGAGATTGGAAGTGCTCCAGGAGTGAGTGCTTGAAATTACTGACAGAAGAGGTTCAGTAACCTTTTGCAGTCTGTCAGAATCAATTAGGCAGTGAAAGGAATTCTAAAGATACCGATGATTGAATGAAAAAAGAACTTTGCTCGCAAACGATGAATAGCTACTGACTGGGGTTCATCGTGTGGCAGATGGAACATCATATTATCTATCAGATTTTCGACATATTTTAAAATCTTCTGTAAAAAAAAAAAAAAAAAAGAAGCTGTCTGTAATCCAAATATATTCTCACAATGTTTTGATACAGCTGAACAATGAATACAATATTATCTCATTTGCAACTATTTGCAGAATTCCTCTTTAATATTATTACTCTAAAAACTTGATTTATTTTCACAAAGACTTCCAGGAAATAAGGGCAAATATATGACAGGCCGTAGATAAAGTCCCTGGTTTCATAGATTAGCATTTACCAGAGCATCTTTCTCTGGAACTTTCCCCAGCCACTATATTTAACTTCCTGTGCTGATTCACAATTCAGAACACAAGCTGCTGTTAAGACGCTCAAAGTAAATGATTAGGGGAAGCAAAGAGTTCCTTATCCAATTTAGATGGACCAAGCCCAGAAATCTGATTTAGCAGTAAAATACAATGACGGAAATGAAATTACAAGAGGTTTGTTCTTTCTTTCCAACAGAGGACGATCAGATGAGCAGCAGCGAGGGGGGCGAGGGGGTGGGCGTCCGTCGAGGTGGCGGCGGCGATGCCAGATCTGGCCCACCAGGGGGGAAGGACAACGGCGAAGAGTACGAGAACTACGATGAACTCGTGGCCAAGTCCCTCCTCAACCTGGGCAAGATCGCAGAAGACGCCGCCAACCGAGCCTTGACGGAATCTGAGTTGAACAGCAACTCCTCGAACAGTGCTGAGGAAGAGGATGATGATGATGAAGAGGAGGAAGAGGAGGAGGACGAAGAGGAGGAGGAAGAAGAGGAAGAGGAGGAAGAGGAAGGGGATGGACCACAGAGGGGGAATCTGAGTTTGGACGTTGACAGTGACGTGGTTCGGGAGACGGTGGACTCGCTTAAACTTCTAGCACAAGGTCACGGCGCGGTACTTTCTGACAATTTAGAGGGTCAGGAGTTTGAGGACGGCACGGAGAATGCTTATCCTCACAACGGGCACAATGGTGGTAACGGACAAGTTAAGATCAACAGTAACGGACAAATAGAAAACAGCGACGAGGAAGTTTGTTTAAGCAGTCTGGAGTGCCTACGGAACCAATGCTTTGACTTGGCTCGGAAACTTAGCGAAACCAAGTCCACTGACCGAAATGGACCACCCGGGCAAAACCATTTTCCGTGCGGAGATCCCAATCAACCGGCCCAGCATCACAACTACGGGAATTTCCACCAAGACGACAGGCGGTCGCTTGAAAGAAACTATTCCGACATGGACAATCTGTTGAAGCTGGAGGAGCAGCTGAGCCCACGCTCCAAGGCCTTCGCCAGTTGCGCGCAGGAGAACCGATATCACACCAACCTGCGGGACTTTGACGAGGACACGGCCTCTGTGACGTCGGACCGATCGGAAGAAGTGTTTGACATGACAAAGGGTAACCTGTCTCTGTTGGAGAAGGCCATTGCACTAGAGTCAGAACGCGCCAAGGCAATGCGGGATAAAATGGCGGCCGAGGCTGCCAGGAGAGACGGGTCGAGGTACGGCCATGACGACCATGGGCCACGGCACGGCTACGGTGTGGAGCGCAAAGCCCGGCTTCATGATGGTATGAAGAAGCCTTTCTACCATAAAGGTGAGTGCTTATTTCTCAATTGGAAAATAGACAATTGTAGACATGTTTACCTCATTTAACAAGCTCAGGTAAAATGTTTTGCTCTGTATTCTCATCTATCCTGTACTGAAGACAGCCCACATGCATTCTGGGAACCTCACCATAACCCCAGGACAAGCTTTTTTCAGCCAATTTGGAAATTCGCATCTCGGTAGCAGCGGGAGCGGCAGCAGCAGCTTATGTTGTTAAAATAGGCCAGCATGGAAACATCAGAGGGTAGGCTTGTCAGGCATAAGTAATGGCAATCTGCACGGCCTGTTAGGACCGCAAATCTCATCCCTGCGATGCAGCTTGGGGTAAAGCTGCCTATTTTTAAACCTGCGCAAGCACTCTGGAGAGGAAGCTACAAAACAGAGGCCTCTGCCTTTAGAGAGGATTCATTCTGTAGGGAACACGAAAAACATTGTACCCTTGTTTGTGACACTTATGACCTACCATTTGGATTGATGTTTACTAAAACCACAGAAAGACTAAAAGACTAATATGGCTAATCGTCGTAGTGCCAAGACTGCAGCATGGCATCAGTAGTAATTGTCATACAGTTAACTGGATGTGCTCGATGTATGCTCTTAAACATAGAGAGTTGCAGTGGCATTTCCAGCGTCTAATTTCATGCTTTCATCAACTCTTGATTGTTCCTCTCATCATTTCCCTGACTGCAACAATGTTCACATTAAGTTAGGTTAGATAAATTCCCCCCACAAGGAACATATCAGATTAGGCCAACCAATTAAAGCATGCTTATTTACAGCTGGGTCATATTACGCCTTTAATGCCACACGACTCACAGCAGGTATATTATGCGACTTAAATGCCACACAAATGTTAATTTCCAAAGCTTTCCGTGGCCTATGTGTCTGGCTAATGTCGGAACAATGAGAGGACGCAAAAGACAGTTGCGTCACGATAACATCTCTCTTCGGGGGAGATAGTGGCAGACACTCGCTGACCAAGGTTCCTATGTGATTCATAAAACAGAACATGGAGAGGGAGGGGGGATCAGATAGGGGGGATCAGAATAGGGGGGGGGGGGTTAAAGGAAGAGCCCTGCTCCTAAGAGAAGCACGGGCTGAGATGAAAATGTAACAGTATCAAAATGACCGATAACGAATGGCAGCCCAACTGACTGCACATTAATTATCCAGCGATGGTATGGTAATGGAGGCCATTTGCTATGCAAAGCGCAGACCGTCCCCAGCCACAATCAATATCCCCTGCTTTCTAATATGCCTTCCACTCTGCTGCTTCCACTCCCTGCAATGGAAGCAGGCGGAACACACGGCAACATCACGTAGGCCATGTGGAAATACAGAATGATATCCAACCTGCTGTTCAAACACTAAAACCCAATGTAATCTTTCTCAAAAGAAACCATTATTAAGATGCAGACCGAGTTCTTCATCACCACGCATTTCCCTGCCTTTATTTCACTGGTGCAGACAAGAGGCTGACATGACACAGCAATTCTGTACCAAACTCATATGCTCCTAACGTGACATAGATAGATGATAGCCATGGAGGATAATGAGGTGCTTTTTCCTGATGAATGAGGCATGGGATTTCATTTGGTGACTCATTTGTAATTGTGTGAGTAGGTGTGCTCCATGACCCTCAATGTAGTCCTTTCTCCACCCCCTTCACATGATTGTTCTTCTCTTACTCCACAAACTCTGCTTTTATTTTGGTTTGCCAGAAAGGGCCTTAGGTTGAGCTGCTGAGTTACACAGGCCTGTAAAACTTTAATCAGTGGTCTGTCTTTCTGTGGCATGAGATAATGGCTGCTCCCCCGTCCACTTGGCTAATACTTGCTAGATAATGGTTTCTGTCACTCAAATGACTCCAAATTGATTACACAATCTGATACAGCACTATTCTCCTGTCTCTCTGCTGTGAAAATATATTAAAGGCCCTTATTGCTTCGTATATTATCCTAATTTTGATTTTAAATGGTAATGCACCCAACTAAAGCCATTGCAGGTCGATTGAAAGAACATTCCTCGACCTTGTTTGAGAGTCAAAGTGATTTAAAGGTGGACGGTTACATAGAAACAATGCCAGTTGGCACAGCTGGGCGTTGGTGCTTTTTGGTGGAAACTATATCTGATCTGGGCTTCGGATATATGGAAGAGGTTTTTGGGGAGGGAAAGACAATGAATCTTATCCGCTGTGAGCATCGTTGCGTGTGTGTGTGTGTGTGTGTGTGTGTGTGTGTGTGTGTGTGTGTGTGTGTGTGTGTGTGTGTGTGTGTGTGTGTGTGTGTGTGTGTGTGTGTGTGTGTGTGTGTGTGTGTGTGTGTGTGTGTGTGTGTTACTGCTTATAGATGCCTCATTACTGCGCCCTCCTGCTTCCTCATAAAGAGGCTCATGTTGGGCGTGATGACCATTTGTTAGAACAAGTGGTGGGGACGATTCCTCCATATTGAACATCAGCTTAGCAGGAGACAACAGATGTGGATTTGAACCTTTTTGCACACAATGAAACCAGGGGCGGTTCTAGG
>NW_011365875.1:0-52500 GCF_000735185.1 Notothenia coriiceps | reverse complement strand
TTCTTATAATGCTTGCTCAAATTGAATCATAAAAGCAGTTCAGCTGCCTACCTTTCCCGTGGTTTAACCGAGACTGATTAGAATGCAGCAATTCACACCCTCCACAGCGTAAATCATTCATCAGCTCGTGGCAAAATAACTGCATCCATCAGGTGCAGGTTTGGAGGGAAGAGCTGAAATAGCAGGGCGCTGTCGCCAGTGCTGTCAGACTGGGCGAGGTGACAGTGAGAGAGGAGTGTCACACACAGCAGATGCTCAGGGAGTCGGGCGTAGCAGTAGCCATTAGCACCTTTCTGCCACTCAACAGGGGTGACAGGAGAGGTGCAGACCCGGGAGCAGCAGCATGCATCCACGCTGGGTTCAGTGAAAATAGGCACGCACAGTAAACTTTCACTTTTACTAGAAAGCGCTGATATAAACCTCCATAAACTCTGGCACCTGAGACACACCGTTATACCGGCACACGTCCCATGACAGCAGCTCAGGAACTCCACACTGGCTTCAGGCCATTGTCAAAGATCATTTTTTTCACCACGGCCCGGCACACTACAGTGACAGACTGGATGGGGAGTAATAGGGGTTAAGAGTAACAACATGAACTTTTGTGACATTTGGTCAGTCAGGAAGTTTTACAGACGTAAATCCAACCAGAACATGCTGTAGGTGAACAGCCCAAGTGTTGTTGTGTCTTGTCAGCTCATGTTTGAAGGAAATTCATGCACATTATTTACGTACATATGGGAATATCTATTGTTAGAATTATTTAAAACCGATCAACCAGAAACATGCAAGCTGTTGCCACAGAGTTACAAGTGATGAACATTAATGAGTTAGTATTTTAAGCTGGTCAGGTTTTTGGCGGCTGACATGTACCCCACACTTTTAACATCATGTGCTATTATGATAACATTTTCACCTATCAAAATGTTTCAAAAGTAAGTTCCATTGCTTAGGTTTCATTCTTATTTCAGTCTGTCGGGATGTCCCATCGCTGCAGCCGAGAAACTGGCCAAAGCGCAGGAGAAGCACGTGGGCTGCGACCTCCCCAAATCCAACCAGGCCTCTGACCGAGTCCTAAGGTAGTATTCCCCTTCTCGATTTGATATACATCCCATATGAAATGATAGGTTGGACGTAGCCTAAATATGGGATAGAAAGCAGATAGCATAGATAAAAGTCCTTCTGCAGCCTTTGTTATTCAATCCGTTGGCTGTATAGTAGGTGGTCAGGCACTAAAAGGGCATGTGTGTTTTGTGTTCAATTATACTGTCTGTATTATATCATTTATTCAGTCACGCTGGAATGTTTTGTTCTTTTTTTCCCCTTCATTTTGTGAAGCGGCGGAGATTTGAGTCTCCCCTTCTTGTTTTATGTTTACGTTCTCCTGTCCCCTGAGAATACTTCCAACAGGCTGCACCTTCATTTCTGCGCTTGCTGTCGAAGGCAAACGGTTTTATTAGATCCTGACAAAATTGGCCTCATGTATCATAGCGCAGGCAGAGCTTTTTGAATGAACTGAACATCAACAGCACACAATCCTGCTTTTCATTTCTTCCTGTTCTTAGATTTGGGATATAAATGCATATCAAATGATAAGAGCACATCAGAAGTATGCCAGTATAATGAATGTGGAAATTCCATTTTGGCAGTTTTTTTATTGTCTAGGTACAAAATAAATCACTTGTAGCAGAGATATTATTATATGCGGGGGAGAAAGCATCCATGAATATAGTGTAAACAATGGAGGCCCTAAACTCTTAATCATCTCAACCATCAGCTTCATCCTCCATATTCCAATCCTGGAGTGTTTCCATGAACCTCTGCTCATACCCTTGCATCTGCCCATTTTTTTTGGGCAGATGCAAGTTGCATGAAGTTCCCTCTCCTTCCCCTGGGCAATCTTGAGTGCCTCAGTCCAACTTCCACCCCCTCGTCATTTATTTTCCAGGCCTATGTGCTTTGTCAAACAACTGGACTATCCACAGTATGGTTACAAGAACAATGTCTCCACCAGCACGCCGCGCTCCAACCTGGCCAAGGAGCTGGAGAAGTACTCCAAGACCAGCTTCGACTACAGCGCCTTCGACGGCAGCACCAACCACCCGGTGTACGGGAAACGGGCCATCGCACCCAAAGTTCATGGCCAGAGAGACTCCTCCCCCAAAGGATATGACGGTACTACTCTACAAAAATACAAATCCAACTTTATTTTCAGAAAACATTCCCGTGTCACCTTCTTCATTTCTCCATTGGTGGATTTTAAAGTTTGAGTTATTCAGGATTGGGTCAACTCATAAGTGTGCTCACCAGATTCTGAAAACACCACAAGCCATAAACATTACAGGCTCACAAGAATAGTTCAAATGTTCTGATGTGGTATATTATTTTTGTTTTAGATGACAGTGTCGATTTTACGGAAGAGAAATAGGGTCACAATTATTTGAGAGCTGATCAAAAAGGATTTTTTTCACTTTCTCAGGCATTCAGGCAGAATGCAAAAAAGGAGTGCCCCTCTAATCCTTTTCCGTACAATGTAATTACTAGATCTAACAGATTTATTTTTCAAGGCTACGTTTTATGCATCTATAAACTCTCAATTTCGGGCAGAGATTGTAATCATCTTCTTAAATTATTCCAAGACATATTTTAGAACGAATACAATTTGATGTTTGCAAGGGCCAAAGATAAACAAATGTAAAAGCTAACTTTGTCATGGATATACTTTTGGATGACCGTATAAATTAACTTACTTTTATGAATGGGAAAAAGTATGCATGCACCTGCATTTCGAGTCACGTAAATCCATATCATGATTTTCAGTATTAATCTAAATGCATCAGCCCTCTTTTCATTTTGAATGTCTTGAATGCGACCCTCAGCCAAGCGTTACTGCAAGACGTCCAGCTCGGCCAGCAGCACCACCAGCACCTACGCCCCCAGCAGCAGCAGCAGCAGCCTGAGCTGTGGGGTGGGGGGCGCGGGAGGAGGCCGAGGGGGCGGGGGCAGCAGCGCCAGCAGCACCTGCAGCAAGAGCAGCTTCGACTTCAGTCACGACATGGAGGCCGCCCACATGGCCGCCACCGCCATCCTCAACCTGTCCACGCGCTGCCGAGAGATGCCCCACGGCCTGGGGGGGAAGCCTCAGGACCTCTGCT
This sequence comes from Notothenia coriiceps, assembly GCF_000735185.1. Lineage (NCBI taxonomy): Eukaryota > Metazoa > Chordata > Actinopteri > Perciformes > Nototheniidae > Notothenia > Notothenia coriiceps. Next base: position 49,345 of record NW_011365875.1, on the reverse strand, counting down.
CGCAGGTAGGAGGGGCTAGGGACAGTCATATAGTTCATTCTGTTGGCCAAGTGCCAAAGAAAGAAAATGAAGGCCCTGTCCTGTGTCCACATAGCGTCTTTTAGGGCCCTGGGCAGAGCCTCTTCCCAACCTTTTCATAACAAAAAATGCCCATCACTTTTTTAATGGATTTTATATTTAACTAAGCTTCACCATTCAAACTGAACGCCGCAGAGCATGAAGACAAGCCTTGTACCGGGATAAAAGTACAACACTCACCGACAGCAGCCACAGTGTCCGTCCAGCCATCTGCTAACAAAGTGGCTTTTAGGTCAGCAATTTTCTGAAAAGTTGAAATATTTGAGTCTAGAAACGCTCAAATTGGCCACACAAAAATAGCGGTGCGCCATGAAATAATACACTGTGCGCAGGGCTCAGAAAGAGTAACTACAGTGTGGAGACACAGGCCCTGAAGTGTCATCCACAGGTGTATGCTGCTGGGTTTTAGTTCAGTTCAGTTGAAACTCTTTTTTTCAATAGGAAAAAAAGTGAAACCCTTGTTTTTACATGACTCTATATTCACTTCACCTCTGCCCTTCGCTGCAGTCACAACAAAATCCACTGACAGATTATCTCTGTGCTTCTTTCATTATACTAATACTGGCAGTGAGAACTGACAGAGATAGGAGGAGTTGAGCTGCGCACCACACACTCACACACACACACACACACACACACACACACACACACACACACACACACACACACACACTCCCTTAAAGATCTGTTGTGCTGTGTCTCACACTCAGGGCTCAGCAGGGCAGTTTTTCATTTTCCGTCACGGGATCAGATAGGAGCGGGACCAGGCGCCGCTTGACACGGCGTGAGCCCAGTGTGTCATTTCTGAGGAGATAAGGTGACGCTGTTTCTGTATTATCTGCGCCCAGATGCTAAGCTACAGACTGGGGGCCAGGAAGAGAGAGCACAGCAGAAGGCTAATGCTGGCTCATTGCTAATGTTGACTGCTGGAGAATAAGAGAAGGTGGTTGGATTGAATGAGAGCAAAGAAAGCCTTTTTGGTGGGATGCTTCTTAATGTCACAGTGCAGAGAGTGAGGAGAGGAGGATACAGGAGAGGAGGAAAAAGAGGGGAGAGGAAAGGATAAAAGCCAAAAGCAACGTTCCCCCAAAGAAAAGTGGAACGGAATACACTTGGCGGGAACAAACGCCCGAGGACTTCCTCCGGTCCTAAACGCATCCCATTGTCTGTCCTTCCCCTGCTCCGGGCAGACAGGCAGGAAGCTCTCGGGGCAGGATGGGAAGACGGGAGACTTCAGAGAGTTTCTTCTTCTTCTTCTTCTTCTCCCTCTTTCATCTCCACACCTCACCTCGTGGCACACACTGTTCCTCTCTATGTTTGAATGAAACTTCACACACTCTTCTATTCTCACCTCCTTGTATTTTCAGCCTGTCTATCGGTCTGTTTCCCGTCGTCTCAATCTGCTGCTTGTTACATTTATTCAACCAAAATCTAATTTCCTCCGTTAAACATCAGATAATAACTGATCAAGGTCTGGAGATGAAAAACTCACTAGAATTGAATAAAGGAAGAAAAAGAAAAATCCAGAAGAAAATCTAAATTTGAGTTGCAGAACAATATTTCCCTTATTGCCAGTTATCTTTAAATGACCCCAGCAGCTCCATTCAAAGTTAGCGAAATATCATTTTAAAGGTTTGTGCCTGCGTTTTTTCATCGTCGATTTACTAAAAGTCATGACTACTACACTTAACATGAATACAACAATCACATGTTAAGCATACTATACTGTAGATTCCAGTAGATACATGTGGTACTCCAGATTCCGGAGACCCAACAGTTGCTTGATAGTACGGAAGAGGATTTGGGTCAGAGATTAAAGCCAGAATTATTTTCAAAAAAGTATTCCAATTTTTTTTTCAAGAAATCTCAAATCCCTCATTTCAATATCAGAATTATGACTTTTTTCTTTGACAAAAAAACATATATTTGTCAGAGAAAAATAAAAGAAACAAAAACGTTTTTTTTCCTCTTCCACAAAATAGGCATCATTATTTGTCAAGTTGTTGTTGATTTGACTTCAAATGTGTCAGCTTCACAACAGAACACATAGATGACAGATTTAACAACACTTGCTTTCACTGTTCTTAGCGGTACACAAAGGTACACTGGTGTAACACACACATCTTTTAGGAAATGAAGCCGTCCTCCTGAAGAATCCTTGTAGAGGAGGAAGGACAGAGAGAGAGAAAAGGACAGAGGAACACATGTTTTATTCATTATTTTAAGACGTGGAATAGGTGGGCAGAAGTAATGCGGCGAGGAAACGAAAGTGACCTCTCACACTCTGGCCCTCTTCCTCCCAGCATCTCCATGGCAACAGGGGTCAGGGGTTACGGGAGGGTTAGAGTGAGGACGGGTGATCTCTAATGAAGAAGTGGGCTGCATTCTCACATATCGTCCTCGTTAATTCAATATGAAGGGGTGGGTCATGTTAATTGGACGATGACATACAATGCAACGGCTGACAGAGAGAGCCATCAGCTGAGCATATTCACCAGGACACGATGAGTGGTGGCAACACACGATGGGGCATTTGACCTTGGATCTGTTCCTACGCAACTTGACCTTTTGTTTTACAAACACTGTTTCTTTCTGTTCTTACTTTCTTTACTCATTTCATACTTGTCTTCTGCCTCCTTCTTGCTCTTTTCTCAGCTCCTAGCCAAATCTGCAATTTCACTTTTACTGGAGCTGTAATATCGAGTGTGTGTAAGACAGAAGCAGACAGCTACATCATGTATGGTATAGTTACTGTCGCCATGGCGTAACCAGGCTGCATGCTCTTACTTGGAGAAGCAGCAACCACGTCATTTTCTGAAAGTGGCCGAGTGACATTAGTAGATTTTCGTTCAGTCCGTCGGAACGTTTGTCCCAAAAGTCAGGGTGTGTAAAAGCCAAACACAAACAGAGAATTGAGATCCGCAAATACAAACTGGATTAACAAAAGGTGTTTGTTTATTTGTAAATGTATTATAGTATTCACACGTTTTATTTGTGGAAGGTGTTTTCACATTTACACATTACACATTTACACACAGGTTGTTGATCTACTCACACATATAATATTGAGACAAATCTACCTCATGATCATGAAATCCTTTCAGGACACAGTTTTGCAGAAAGGTGCTAGTGTCAAATAAAGCTGCAACGACTGATCAAAGAATCAACAACAGGAAGTAGTAGCTTACTAGATAATGATCAATTCATTGTTAGTAGTTTTTAATGTATAAATCAATCATCAATCAATCAAAGTTTATTTATAGAGCCCAATATTAAACATTTTACATTTTGGTCCCGGCATAGACAGATACCAAAATGACATTTCGGGTTATCTGGGGTTATTTGGGGTTATTTGGGGTTATTTGGAACATGAGAGTACACAGGTACAAATGGCTGTAAAAGCTGTTTTCTGCCTCGTGAATATGATAGTATACATTTTTCTTTGTTTTATATCATTGTATAGTAAATATATTTGGGATAATAGACTGACAAACGAGACATTTAAAGACATCACCTTGGACTTTGAGGGGCTGGGATGGACATTTTTCACAATTTTCTGTCATTTTAGACCAAAGAAATATAGTAATACATGGAAATATAATCAAGAGTGTTTGATTTGGAACCCCATCATTTCTCTGTTTGTCTTCCATTTTTCCAAACGCTTTAATAGGACTCTTTTCATAGTAAGATATCTACTGACCCAGCAGTAATATTGGTTTTCGGCCCTTTTTTTACTTCTATTTTTTAGTCCTTGGTTCAGCCACAGCTCGTGCAGTTTTCATGCCCAGTTCAAACTCTCTCATCCCCCTATGTGTTTGAGTCAATGTGCGTCACAGAGGTTTTGGCTTAAGATACCAGGAGAATCCCCCCCGAGGGACACTGTCGGCTGAAATCAGCATTAGAGCGGCTATCCTACTCTGCAAAGGGAGCAAGGAGAACAAGAAGGAGAGGGAAGATGAGAAAAAGGAAGTTAGAGGACACGCCAACCAAAACACAAGCCTTACGGGATATGTGCCATATGTAGAAGAAAGAAAAGGCATGCGTGCAAGGATCTATAGATACAAACCCACACTCGGTAGTGAGCCGTGTTGGATGTGGCCCACTTTGTCCCGGAACACAGCCTCTATGTTTGGGATTGCAGCAGTTCTAGTTCCAGCCACTGCTGCTCATCACTGCTCTCAACCCCACCCCTAACCCTCAGCCCTGCCCCCCTGTGATGTCCACTCACATTAGCCTCACACAACACAAAGTCACACACACACACACACACCCCCGTCTGACACCACAGAACACAGAAGAGACCATGGAAGGAAAGAGAGAGAAAGAAAAAGGAGGGATGCACTCGTCCTTGAGCACTGATGACCTTCTACTTTTGACCCTTTTTATGAGAGACACACTACTGTACAGTGCAAGTGTCTAATCTCATCCACTGCAGACAAAAAGACGAATTGGAATATTGTTACAAGTATTTGAACTGCAGGTGTTATTGATCCCTCTTTTAAGACATCTAAAAACTACACAAGTGAACAGATCACTGGAGGAACAGAATATTCAAGCACTTTCATGTACTTTTTAAGTATTCACCACTTTTTCAGCTACTGTTCTGCCCAGCTCTGATCCTAGAGTATGAATATGTTTGACTTCTATGTAATCAGAAACGCTCTCTCTCTCTTCTACCCGCTTCTCTCCATCCCTGGCTCCCTCTGCATCCTCTTACCCTTTCTTATAACCATCTCACTGAAAACCCACAACTCAACCCGCCCCAAAAACCACATCCGATTTCCAGAGTCCGGGCCTGGATGTTGATGAGAACGGTACGTTGGACCTAAGTATGAGCAAGCGTCTGTGCAGCGGCGTGGGGGACTCGGTGCTCACCCCTCTGGAGCCCATGTCACCCCAGAGGCAAGCTGCCCTGCTGGGCTCCCGCTGCTACGGCATGGGGGACGCCGCCGACTGCTGGGACCTGCCTGTAGACTACACCAAGATCAAACACATAGACGAGGACGAGAAAGAAGTAAGAGAAAGAATATGGACAAATGTTGGAAATGTATGTTACTGTCAATTTTTCAGAAAGGAGGAAATATTCGGGCCAGTCAGTATCTGCCTTTCAAGGTTGAGTCACCTTAAAAATATCAATAACATGTTCTTATTTGAAGCACAGCACATTTCCTACTCAATCCTATTCATACAAATATGAAATGTTTGATCAGTTACACACAAGCTCCTCTCTCCTCAGAATGTTCCATCACATATTCAATTTCCTTTAAATGATGAAGAGTAGAATAATAAATAGAGATGACTAATAGTGTGATGCTGGGAATGATTATATAGCAGTAGAATATGATAGTTTGTGGTTTTGAATCTGATAGACAGTACAGTTGACATGTGTTACCTATACTGTCTGTTCCATGTCTTCAACCCAAATGATTTCCCTCTGAGCCATTGACACAACACAGTGTCTCCAAGTCCAACATTTGCTGTCTGATTGTCTTCTAGGTCTCTTACCTCCCCGTCTTACTCACTGCTTGGCATCATTAGAAAGTCATATCAGGGTTTTTTTTAGGGGAACCTAATGAATCTGCATGTTAATTGTCAGCAGTGTGAAGGTATCTGCTCTGTGTGTATCATGCATGCTGGCTTTCTGTTTTTACATCTCGCTCTTCTCCAAAATAAATTATGCAAAGTAGCACCTTGGGAGGGAATCGGAATAGCTCATCTCATCAAAGAACTGCTGGAAATCAATGCACCACTGCTGGGTGCGCCTGTCGGTGTGTACAGGCACACACATGTGCTTCTGTAGGAGTGTGTGGGATGTGAATATTCATACGAGCCCGTGTTTGTACCCATGTCTCGTTGGGAGTGTGTTGGCATGTGTGTGCGAGTCCCATCCCTAGCCTAGTTTCCGCATCTCTGTGCATGCATGTGTGTATCGTCCTCCTTCCTGTCTGCCTCTCCCTTTAATTAGAGCCGCTCGCTGGCTGACCCAGCATCACAGACTCTGAGACAGCTTGAGCGCTGGATAATTTGGGCCCTATCTGGACCTGTCTCTTTATGGGCATTACTGTACATACACTGCGAGCACGGAAGGGAAGGGAAGAGAGGATTTGCATCAAAAGCCGTCGTGCCCTGGCTTGCATGCACTGCAGACAAAGCACGGCCCCACATAACACAGCCAGCTGCGGGCTGACGCTGCACCGCAGTGCCATCTACTGACCCACCAGAGCATTACAGGATCTCCACCAGACACCTCCCTCAGTGCTCTGTTCTCACACGCACACACACTCATGCTCATTTGGCACTGAGTCATTATTTCCTCCCAGGGAATCTATTTTACCAGCTCTGGTAGACTGACAGGTGAGGCTCAATAGTCACACAGGCTCTACCATTAGCATTCAAATTGACAAGACTCCATGGTATGACAGGTGGGAGTGTGTGTGTGTGTGTGTGTGTGTTTGTGTGTGTGTGTGTGTGTGTGTGTGTGTGTGTGTGTGTGTGGGTGTGGGTGTGTGTGGGTGTGGGTGTGTGTGTGTGTGTGTATACAGGCAGGATGTGTGTGTGTGCCTGCATTTAACAGTATTGATGTATGACTAGATGACAGTCTGTGTGGATGTGCAAGCATGGTTATGAGTGCACAGGTCAGTATACATGCTCTCATTTGTGTGTGTGTGTGTGTGTGTGTGTGTGTGTGTGTGTGTGTGTGTGTGTGTGTGTGTGTGTGTGTGTGTGTGTGTGTGTGTGTGTGTGTGTGTGTGTGTGTGTGTGTGTGTGTGTGTGTGTGTGTGTGGAATGAGCAGACAAAGGGATAAGGAATGTGAAGGAAAAAGGCTGATTATTATAAACTCAGGAAATAAGTTTCATCATGTGCTCGTTATAAAACACATTTTAAGTGATTATAACTTACTGTATTGTTGAATATATGTGATGTGATTTCTGAGTGGAAAACCGTCCCTTTACATCTCTCTGTTTCCCTCCTTCCCTTTTGTCTTTTCTCCCTCTCTTCCCTCTGATCCCACCCACAATCAGTCAGATGACCTGGACCCCTTTCATGACCTGCTGGAGGACCGCTCCTTCACCACAGATGTTAACATGCCCAGCCCCAAGCCTAAGTACGCCCAGTGCAAGGAGAATAAGAAGGACCTGATAACGTAAGAGCCCCCTCCCACTCATCCCACTGTTCCTCCTCTCCACCTGACCCCACTCATGCTCTGCTTACCCCCCTCATATTATTCATTTTTTTGCTTTCTACCCTCATCTTTGCTCCCATTAGCCGCAGAGAACCACTGCCCTATGCCAACCTGAGCTGCAGGCTGGCAATAGACCTTTATTTACCAGCTTTCTCTTTCCACACTGATCTCAGACATGTTATAGCATCTACTGGTGCTGTAATTGTAGTTTCCCCCTTTGAAAAGCTTTATTTTTATAAGAAACATCACTTGTTTCATGGCCATATCAAGTTGTTGCTCTCAGGAACCTCAATATTGATCACAGACAGTAAAGCTAAACTGGAAACAATGACACAATTAAATCAGGAATTTCCTCTCCTTCCCTTTGGGCTTTTAAGTCTGTCTATTTTTCCGACGGCAGATGTCCCACACCGGGGTGTAATGGAAGTGGTCATCTGACAAGTCATTTCACCACATATCGAAGGTGTGACTTCCTCTTCTCCTGGTGGATTCTAAGTCTACTTCTCTTTATTGTTTTCAGCTTACCTCGACTATGCTGTCTGTCAGACACCTGTAGGCACAATCTCTCTCTCTTTCTATCTTATTTGTTAGCCCTTTGAATATCCTGAAACAAGGGTGTCATGAAAGAAGTGAAGACTAAATTAATTACAGATTGGATACACGCTCATTTTCGAGCTAAAGCCTGGGATAAAATGATTTCTCAATGGGCCGGGAGTAAAGCCTTCTAAGCTGATGTTATTCAGTCCTCCAGGCCCTTCCCACAGTGCAATGCAGACTAAGCATTTACTATTCAAAGTAAGGAGACTCAAACAGAATTGTTGAGTGGTGCAGAGCGAGGTGAGTCTGCAGCGACGGAATGATATCAGTCTCGAGGCTGCTGTGGCTCTTAATACATCATATTCTCCTGAACAAGCTCAACATTAAGTTATAATCGATGTCGAGACGTCCTTGTTGTTATATACGGACACAAATACTCAGAGGGTTATCTCATTTAATTCAACTCCCTGCACTTGCATCATGGCTTTTCTTTTTCTGCATTACCTGATTTTACGTTTGCATGTGTTTGTATAAATCTGTGTGAGGTGATTTAGTGTTACAGTGGACCGGTTGACGTGTCATTCCGGAGTAACTAATGTTCCCCTGGTGTATTTCTCAGTCTCTCAGGTTGTCCTTTAGCTGATAAAAGCATTCGAAGTATGCTGGCCAACAACGCGCAAGAGCTCAAGTAAGGCTTGAGATGACTCACTGATATATGTGTGATGTGTATGTCTCGCTCATTGTTCCAAGCTACGCCTTATTAGTGTTAGTGCACCTAACGGTAGGATGGGGGAACGTAAAGCAAAGTATGAATGGAAACAAGAGACTGCTCAGAAATGGAGGCATGGGGATTTATTTCACAGCTTTTCATGGAATTAAGGAACCTTTTTAAGAAGGGTGATATTTTATATTATTTGTAATTGTCAACAAACACTTAAAAAAATATACCAGCAATGTAAAGAGTTACCAAAACACACAAGCCCAGACACACATATTTTTCTAAACATCACAAATTATACAAAAAAGGGTCAAAATTGTGTGTTAGTCTATTTTGATTTCAGGACATACATCTCTAAAACAAGTCATAAACATATAGTTTAATTTATGAATAAAAAAGAAATAATGTCCTAAACAAAAGGAAATGCATTTGTTGGGGACAAATTTCACCCGCGGATTAATCTACATTTGGCGTGCTATGAGGATAATCAGCATGGTGTATGTGGGATTAAGTAAAAACAAATGTCAGTTCAATTTTTGGAGGGCTTTGAAAAATGGGTATTCATTATACTGTAAGTCACCGTAAGATAATATAGTGTAAAATTAGTAAATGGTCAGGAGTACAACAAATGTGACTGACAATGAACAGACAGCAAGGTAGCATTCATACATCGCCTGTCATGGTTGTGCGAGTATAAATATATATGAATAAAGCCACATTAATTAATGACCTACCCTCCAACCCTTCTGCTGTATATTTTCAAAGGCTGATTTAAGTCCAACATCGTGAAACAAAAGATACGTTCACAAAAGCAATGAAGGAAATCTTGGCATCCATGTCACGTTTAATCGACAATGGGCATAACATTACAGCAAAAGCTATGAATTAGACACAACATGGATTATATCGTCCTCAAGATCCTGCACCTTTGCTGTAGACCCTGAGCCCTTGTTGTGTTTTCTGCCCCAGGTGCCCGACACCAGGGTGCGATGGTTCGGGACATATCACTGGCAACTACGCCTCACACAGAAGGTACAGCACACGCTCCACATACACGCATCCACCAATCCCTCCATTATTTCAACACATCTCCCTTTTCTGCCTCCCATACGTTCTGAATTGACTTGAAGCGGACTTACTTCACCCTGCCTCTACTTTCTCACACAGTATGCTTCAGCTTTGTAACACTGTCATTTATCTGCAGTCTCTCAGGGTGTCCTAGGGCAAGGAAAAGCGGGATAAAGATCATCCACAGTAAAGAGAACAAGGAGGACCAGGAGCCTATCAGGTACAGTGCAGACACAGATCGTCTGTCTTCTGTCTCCCTTTAAAACCCCCAAACTCTTCCTCCTGCTACCAACTGCTTACTTTACATTTCCTATGTGAAGTATCAAACATGATACATGACTTTTCTTTTCCTGTTATTGAGTGATGGAAGGAAGCTGTGTGAATGGGATCAACAAAAAGGCATTGTGCTGTTTTCTAATCACTGCAATGCTCTTTGGCGTGCACTGATGCAAGCAGGCATAAATCAGACGTGGCTCTGACAAGACAAATGTGCTATAGTTGTGTAAAGTCTCTGGTGAACCCCTCAGACACACAGGTGAGGGGAGGCAGAGAGAGATTGATTCCACTCCTGAACCTAAATCCCACTACGGGCTTCTCTGGCCTCGGCCCTGCAGCTGCATTGATTTCTCCGATGGTGCAGAGCACAAATAACACACTTTGGCCCTTCTCACAGTTTGACACAGGTAACCCGTCACTAAGCTCCACTGACATTGAAATATCTTTTAAAAACATTTTGAATTACTATTTGAGCTTTTGAAACATGAGAAGATTTCTCCTGGCTTCAGACGAAGACATGGATATATGGAATCTATAAAATCCATAGACTGAACCACACTAAACAAACACATTCTAAATGAAAAAATTTTCTTTTCTTTTGCGGTATGGAGCGATAAGGGAGTACAAATATTTTCCCTATTTACTGTAGACAAGGAATGATAACATGGTCATTTTCTCTCTTTCTCTTTAGTTTATTGTGGAAACATTTGGGATAATTTAGTCACAAAATCACCACAATAGTCTAGTAGTGTTTTGACATTTTAAATGTGGAAAAGGTACATATTATACATATAAAAAACGTCTGAAAATATTGGAAAATGCCCATTATAATTTCCCTAAAGCCCAAGTGTCTACAAGGTCTCAGAATGTCTTATTTTATCAATCAAAAAAGTGCAAAACCCAAAGCTATTCAGTATGTTGAATTTTTTTTTTTTTAAATAAATAGAGTGGGAGGGGTTTGTATATTTTTTCAAAAGGGTTTTGTAGTTTTTTCCTAAGTCAAAATAAAAGATGTATACAGCAGGGAGGGGTCTTGCAGATTTAAGTTCACCCTGGCCTCCCCACCCCGCTATAGCTGTTGTCCCTAACCTATTGTGCTGCCACAGTGGTGATGACACACAACAGGCTCACTCTCCCGGACATTATGGATTCATGGATGGGGGTCAGTTTGGCTCACATGTGTCTCCACTCACAAGCGGCTGGATGTTAGCTCTGGATCTGTCTGACAGCAGGTTTCACCAGTTTGGCTCTCGGGTCAGGATGAGGTGTTCTGGGCTGATATCTGTGTCAGGCAACTGGAAGAGATCTGGCTTAAACTGGTCTCCAACGTTCCCCTCGAAAGAGAGGCTAGAAAGAATGTAAAGATATTTCTGGAGCAGCATTTATTTCACATTGACCATAATAATAATAACAAGATTTGTAGCGGATTAAGAGTTTCTCCCAAATAGTAATGGACAAATAGTTTGCAAAGACATTTAAATGAGGTTGAAAGTCAAACAATTTTTCTTGAAATTAATCAAACGATTAATAATTAAACACATCACCTATGGCTCATATCTTTATTTTCCATATACTGTGTTAATCTAATTGAACTGAGGAGTAATGTAATATTGATGTAGAAGTAAAACCACCTTCTTAAAAATATATTCCCTCAAAATATTTCACATCAGATTTTCTAAATAACTTTAGTTAGTATTTAGATTTAATCATACATTTAAAAGACATAATTGTGTATCGCGATATGTGGATGTCTGATTTTATTACCAAAGTATTCCATTGAAAGACAAAAATATATAATATTGAATCCTTGAATATTATTGAACACCTGGATGTGCAGTGTGGAATTGGTCATCCTAGTCCTACCAGTGTGAGTTATTCCTGGGTTAAAGTTTTTAGAGCTTTGCGGATGGATTCATTAAAGGTGACCTATTTTTCTAATTGTTTACGTTTAAAGTATGTTGTGCCTCTTCTTCTTTTGAGATGTTAGCCTCTGCAGACCATTTACATTCGCAAAACATATGAATATCACACAACAGGAAAGGGAAAACCCCAAAAAGCATAATAGGGCCTCTTTAAGAAGATACCTGTGACTTACCAAGGGAATGATCTTCAATGACACAGAAAGAGACGCTGGCAGACAGCAGTGTACGTGATACCGCTGTATCTTCATGTCCTTTCCTAAAGCTGTTCTAAAAGCAGGTAGCTGCTGTTTGTAGACTGAACTGATACTTGCACCACTAGCTTCACCTATAATCCATTTTGCCAGTTGTGACATTTGGAATAATTTACTGCCTCATTGGATCTGATTAGCACTGGTTTTGATGCACTGTCAGCATTCCAAGACTGTGATAAGGCTGCCACTGGGACTGCTTTAAAATAAGATGATGGTATCTTTGTTTATATCAAAGCAGTAGAGATGGAGGGGAACATAAAAATGATATTCACTCAAACACTCTGTGGTGTTTTAGTACTCACGAGGAAAACACAATGTAGTGTTTACCAGAGCGCCTCAGCAGGTCATTCTGTGAGAGGATGTCTCCAATATGATAAGAGATAACGGTATGAACTTTGAATACATAAGTGTCTTAAACATTGAAAGTGAATAAAACATTTCCGTCTGTCCCCCCAGGTGTCCTGTTCCAGGATGTGATGGTCAGGGACACGTGACGGGGAAGTATGCGTCCCACAGAAGCGCTTCAGGATGTCCCATAGCAGCGAAGAGACAAAAGGACGGCTACATGAACGGCATCCAGTTCACGTGGAAGTCCGGCAAGACGGAGGGCATGTCCTGCCCCACGCCGGGCTGCGACGGCTCGGGACACGTCAGCGGCAGCTTCCTCACACACCGGAGGTCGGTCTGGGGACTGAGGCAGCAGTAGTAGTAGTAGTAGTAGTAGTAGACTTTGGGTTTTGTGTGGATTAAACAAATGAGATATCACGTGTTAATTAATGAGCTTTAGAAGTGCTTGTTGGCAAATGTTGTTACCTTTTCTTTAGACTTACCCCTGGATTCCACCGGGTCCGTCTGCGCCGCGTTACATCTGCACCGCGGTTCTGTTCCGACCTCCTACTGCGTCAAACCCCACCGGGCGCGTTTCAGAAGAGGAGTGTTATGCGTGCCGGCTCGCAGTTTTTATTGATTTGGACATATTTCCTGAACAGGCTACTTTGTACAGACAAAGTTAATAATAATTGTAATAGTCCAGTTGTAAATTACATGAATCAAAGATGTGTTGTTGTATTTTAGTGGTAAAAAAATGCATTCATCAGCATAATTATTCTATATATATTTACACAGAGCCTGTAAACCGGAGGAGAACCCTGGCATTTTTCCTCCTACTTGAAAGACTACGGAGGGCTAGGGTCTACAACATTAGTTTATTTTAGGATTGACCGTTCCACTTCCTGCCGCGTCGAAAATAGACCAGCCGCGTATTTTTATCGGAGCCCAGCGCCGAGACGCTTCTGGGACGCTTCTGAGCCGTAACGGTCCGTCCACACAGCGGCGTGCGTTGAAAGCTTCACCATTCACTTTGAAGGGGGTAAAGTTACTTTTCGCCAAACTGCATTGTGGGAAGCGAAGCGGAGCTTTGCTGGTGTGGCTCGCTGCAAAAGTTGAGCAATGTTCAACTTTTGAAGCCTCGGCAGAAGCTTCATTTTATTTATTTGTTTAATTCTATAATCTCTGGCCTTTTGGCCGTCCGTCAGGAACTGAATTTCAAAATGAAGTCACCGGAAACAGACGTAGGCCTATAAGGGACATTTCGAACATCATTGCGATACACACCCACTGAACTGATTACCCAAGATCCTCAGCTATAGTTGTAGCTTACTTTGGGAAAGTATGTAACCGTACCACCAATCATACTTTTATAATTGGTCACAGTCATTATAACTAATATTCAGTGTGTGATTTGTTCACATTGCATTACGTGTGCATGTGTTTGATGACAAACTTGTTATGAGTTGATAGATAAAATACTTGATTGTGATCTGAGATACAGCCATTTATTAATTTTACTAAATGTAATCTTTGGGCACAATCGACTACGTGTTTTCCTAGAATATAAAAAAAGACATATTTGCCAAGAAAATTAAGAAAACATTTTCTTAGGAAAGCCTGAACACAAAAGGGAATTGTACACTTCAGCTGCGGGCAAAAATTGTTAAGACTGTCATTAATATGAGCTGTGTGTGTGTGTGTGTGTGTGTGTGTGTGTGTGTGTGTGTGTGTGTGTGTGTGTGTGTGTGTGTGTGTGTGTGTGTGTAACAAGCTAAAACAATGCTCCCTTTCCTTCAGTCTGTCGGGTTGTCCACGTGCCACCTCCGCCATGAGGAAAGCTCGGCTCTCTGGAGTGGAGATGCTGACAATAAAGCAACACGCCAGCAACGGTAACTACAACGACCACTCACCCACACAATACAGCCAATCAGGGACATGGATGTGGAGTGATTTCCTGAACAGAGTTCCAGTTTCACATAATAACCAATCAGGAGGGTGTGTGTGGCGAGCATTGTCTAGGTATTATGGGGTATAACTAATGAGAAGAGAGCCTCCTATGTGAAGAACAGTGCTGCGCTAAGTTACTAATCAGCCGGTGTGTTCTCCATATGTTTCTCTAACACTTCACATGAGACTGCAGTGATATTTGAGGCTTCATAAAGAGATGATGTGACAGGATCATAATGTAATATGTCTGTGCGATTCTTCTTAGTCAGTTCAAATGGCCTGCCGCAGTTTTTAAGTAGAGGTGAAGACAGTCACACACACACACAAGTCGAGCAAAATTCTTCGTCACTTCAGAGTCGTATTTTGTCATTTTAAATCACTTAACTCCACATAAAGGCTGTTAAAAATAATTGATGTCTGAGGCCTTTCAGCTCTGTGTCAGTGTTAATACTGCTCTCCTCTGTAGGACTGGAGCATGAGGAGGATATCAAACAGCTGGATGAAGAAATCAAAGATTTAAGTGAATCCAATTCACAGGTGGAGGCCGACATGATCAAACTTCGGACACAGGTAAGTCCCCTCTGCTCCACCACTCTCACAGGCCTTAAGTCTCTGTATGGCGTACATCTGTAACATCCACCGTCCTCTCCGCAGATCACAACAATGGAGTCCAACATGAAGTCCATAGAGGAGGAAAACAAGGTGATTGAACATCAAAATGAATCTCTCCTGCATGAGATGGCCAACCTCAGCCAGTCACTGATAAACAGTTTAGCTAATGTCCAGCTCCCTCATATGGTAAGGGCCTCCAGGAAACGGCAAGCCGGCAAGTTGCAGAACATAGCTAACGAAGCATTAGATTATTATTTTATTTGTGTATTCAACTGCAGCTGATATTGCATGCTTAGATTTAAATGTGAAGCACTGCTTGTCTTTCCAAACAGTGAGGGGGAGTCGTAGATTGGACTTGAAAAAACATATTTATTCTGCATAGCACATTTTAGATGAGAAGTGTATATACAGTAGTTTATATTGAGGTTTTGTCTGTTTTTAACAATGCTATGATGATTCAAAAGCTCTATTTGAAAGTGTATGGCAAAGTGTTTGAATTGCTTGTTTTGTTTTTTTCAATGTGCTTCAGACATCTTCTATTGGCTATCATTCCATCTTTACTTTGGCTTTTGAAGATAAAGCAAAAAGTATGACATTCTGTTTTCAAAGTAATCACACACGATTTCATCCTTTCTTCCGTCCTTTACTCTGCCACTCTTTTCAAATATACTCTAGCATAGTGTTTTAGTTAACAGTAAGATTCTTGTCGAAGTGTTTTTATAATCATATTATTTCATATTTCAGCAGCTGCTCAGATAAGTCCATCCTGCTGGAGTGAAATGTATCTAATCAGTTACAATGTGACCATGCCGTCTTCACACCAGATTTATGTTTGTCTTCCTATATGTATTCATCTATAGCCTGCTTCTATTTTCCCACTTATTGTAGCTCTTCTCTATGTGGCTGCGCATCACATACTGTCGCCTAGTGTTTAAACATAAGAATAACAACTTGTTTCCTCAAATCAAACTAATAGAAGGCTGTCCCTCCTCTCCTTCCATAGAAACCACTGGCACACAAAGAGCCTCCTCTGAGGAACAACAGCTGCTTACAGTTGCACCAGCAAGTAAGTCAATAACTCAGATTATGTCATTAAAAAAGGAACGTTAGGATGTCGACAGTATTTGTGAAATTTGATCAATATTGAGGTTTTTTTCAGAACACATTGTACAAGAAGATTTTTCGGACATCATAAATTCTCACCTCCGTTTTCCTCTAATAGCCTCTGTGTTGTGTCTTTGGTCCTGCAGGAGCCGATCAGCGAGCAGAACTTTGACGCCTACGTCACCACTCTAACGGACATGTACACCAACCAAGACCAGTTCCAGAGCCCGGAGAACAAAGCCTTGTTGGAAAACATCAAGCAAGCGGTTCAAGGGATTCAAGTGTAACCAATCAGCAAAGGGAGATTTTTGTTCCCCCGGCAGGTGTGGGCGACGGTTCCAATCCACAAACACACAGGCGCTGATTGTGCGGTGCAGTATCTTACATAGTGTTATATATTCTGAATTGTGTTCTCTCAAAAAAAGAGGTACGATGCTACAAACACCTCGAGATAATTTCTTTCTTTTTCTTTTTCTTTTTGGGCCTTGCTTTGAGGAAGAACATAAAAAACTGAACGGCAAAATAGTTTTTGAGGACATTCACATTTTGTACGTTTTCATATGAGCTGACATAGTGTCATGTGATGTTTCTAGCTGCTCATGTATGCACATTTTTAGTGTATATTCCGAACGGTAAGCTAATACTAACGGACGTGAGTTCTTTTTATTGCTTGACAACGAAGCATTTTAGATGAAAACAAACTGGACAGTGGTATGAAAACAAAAAAAACTGCAAGCAAGGAGGAAGCTACTTATGTTTCTCCTCACTGGATGATTTTGGACTTCATGATTTTAGATGTTTTCTTTCTTCTTTCTTCTTCTTGCGTGTAAATTGTTCAAGAGCAAGAACTGGTTTGCCAATCGCTTTATTTTCTGACAATGCTTGAGAAACGTTTTGTGTTTTGTTTTGATGGAAAAAAAGACGTGTAGCTGTAGGTGGGGGCATTTTTAATTGGTGCTGTAAATGAATCCGGAGAGGAAACTGACCTGATGTATGTATGAATGTATGTATGAATAGTTCTATTGTAAACATCATTACACGGAAACCCGATGGTGGAAATCCCATTATCTAGGAGAGCCAATTAATTCCTAGAGGAACACATCTGTGCGGTACATGTATGTTCACATGCTCATCCTAAACTAATCTCAAATAGAAATGATGTGTAAAGACAATGACTTAAAGAATACACATTCTAGCCTTTCTAGTTCAAATCTGCTCAATTTCGAGACTTGTGTTGCTAGGATCAAGAAACGTCTCAGCAATATAATTACTAAATCATTTGCTTATGGTAAGAACGGGATGCAATCTACAATGGAAAAACTAAAAGGTTGGGTATATGCAATTTCTTGTTTATAAGAATAGCGGGGTAACATGGATCTTTTTAATATAGCCTATGTAAAATATTGATTTTTATACAAATCTTTTAATACGAAAATCTTTTTAAAAAAGAGGAGGAAACCTGGACATTGAGTTTTAGAAGGGAAAGTATATGAGTTTTTTTCTGTACGATTTTGCACAGGGACACCTTCGTTTCCATGTTTTGATGTTCTTACAGAAACTAAAAGCAGTACCCGAGAGCCTAACGGAGGGTTTCAGAGGGTTTTGTAAAGAGTATTTATAGAGTATGACAGAGGGACTTACAGGGTCACTGTCCCCACTTATGTGCCAGTAGACTATTTGCACTTGTCCTTGAAGATATTATCCTTGCGTACGGCGGCGTGCAATTTTTCAGACGACCTCTTTGGCACACGATTGGAGCAACCAACTGCTTGGAGCCACTGTAGGCGTGGATTTAGTACCACTGAGAAGGAAGAACAGGGACTTGAAATCAGAGAAGAGGATGATTATAACCATAGCAGTTATACTGTAGGCTATTATCAAATGTAAAAACATTGTTCTTTCATTTTTGCTATGTTTTAGGAAGATGAAGTTATCCCCCAGCAGCACTTTATATCTAATCACTGTACAAAGGATTAAATAGTCAATCAAATCAAGGTTTTAAAAAAAGCTGAAGAAACGGTGAAAACGAGACCTTCGAGGGGTGATACAATCCAGCGACGCGCCCACATGCCTGGCTGTGTGCACCCCTCTATTCTGTTGTTCTAGTTGTTAGCGATCATGTTCAGAATTGCCTTTTTGAGAGCTAATTCAAAAGGTGCTTGTCGTTCACCTGATTGAATCTCATCTATTGTACTACTGTCCTCTTTCAGGACTCTACTACCCATCATCCATGACTGCATACGCCTTTTTCCACAGCATCGTGTCTGCAGCTTTTTGCCAATATAGTAATGCTTCAGTAGAGTAATAGCTAGTACCAGTTTTTGAATTAATTCTCATTATCAGTAAAAAGGGAAATGGATTTTAAAGCACAAACCGGCTGCTCATCTGATGTTGGTACATAAATAACAAATCTGAATAGAGATATCTGTGACTATCTATAGGGAACACAAAAAGGTTGTCACATATTTAGAAAGCTGACTTTTCATATACAACTATTGTGAATTCATCAGAGTTTATTATTTAGTTTGAGCCAATTCATTTTTGGGATTGTTTTCAGTGACCATTAACAAAGACAGGATTTTGTATAAACTATTGTGCTCTCTGTGGAACTGAAGTTTGATTTATTTTTGTACTACACAGCATGGATTTGTTGACATTTTAATTTTGCTATAAATGTGTGAGATCACAAGTTGCTGTGATATTTCATTTATAAATTGTGAACTTTGTACAATTTTTGTCATGCTGGATGTTGACACATCTTACTCTGAATAAAGAAAAAAATGTGTTGCCAGAGGCCTGTACAATGATTTATTGTGTGTGTTTATTACAGGCAGATACTGCAGAACCCATCTTCATATTCCTTCTTAAAGAGGCCCTTTTATGCTTAATTGGGTTTTCCTTTGCCGTAGTGTGTTGTGTAGGTTTTTGTGCATGTAAATGGTCTGCAAAGGCTAAAATCCCTGTGTTCCCTCCAGAGGGAGTTTCTCTCCCACACTCTCCCCCCCCCTCCTGAAACACCTCCATTGGACTCCTTTGTGTACTTATGTAACATGGTGACATCGCTATGTATTAAAATGGAAAATATTAACCTGATTAGGACTGTAATAGGGCCTGTTTAAACTGCTCAGTAGTATATCACAGAGGGTTTAACTGTTACCCACACTTCACCAGCAGATGTCAGCAAACTACACCAGGGCTGTATGCATCTATCAGAGATGATCCATTGACTTGATTAAAAGCAGGTTCATTTCCCACAATTAAAAGGGAGTTGGAACAAAACCACTGATTTGCAAACTAACCTCAAACAGCCCCTCTGCTGCTATTAATCACTGTTGGAGCAGTGCTAAACAATTAAAGCAGACTTTAATTTTAGACACTTTTTTTATTGAAATACGTCTGTGTGCCCGGCTCATTAATTAACATTCTGAAGCAGACAACTACATTTGTCATTTAGCCAAGATAATCTAATTCACAATGGAGGAATTACAGAAGGCTACACGCCTCTGTCCCTGATATTTTCCTTCTCTCTCTGTCTCTCTGCCACTCCAGTTTAAACATGTTTCATATAGTGTATTTTGTGAGAGTTGTGTGACATGTAAGACAGTTTCCCAGCAGCAAGACAAAACCGTGATGTTGCAGTATGCAGTAATGTGTTCATCTTTAACCAATACTACTACTAACTGGGCAGGAGGGAACTTTTCTTCTGGTTACATTTTAAATTCTTAAATTGGACACTTACACATTTGAACCATGTTTATTTTTAGATAGCAACATTGACATTAACTATAGTTATTTCAAGGACAATGTCTTGTATAACACTTTCTTCTCTTGATATAGTGCTGTGTGTTGGTGTTGTTGGCCTCTCGTCTGCACTCTAGCCTCAGCTCCCACATCCGCATATGACGTTAACAAAATTAAAGTTAAATATTTGACATGGCATGGGGATTTCAGTCAACGAGTCAGATTCCCATGAGCCTCCAAGTCTAAACCTGACAACTCAGCCTGGAGACAAGGTTTACATTTTTACTCTCTCTGTAATTTGTTAATCTGATTTTCTTCTTTCTTTCTTTCTCTTTTCTTCTTGATGTGGGACACATTCAGGAGCTTGAATAATGGATACTATACATTGACAATTATACTGCAAAAAATATGCTTACCCCTTTCTTTTTAGAATATGTTTTGGATTTCACTTTTAGATTTGATAAAAAAAAAAAATTTTAGGTTGACATCAAATTGGAACAAGAAGGTCCTAGTGCTTCAAAAAGAGCCTTTGTTTTGGATCTAGATCAACTTTCTGCATACCTGGAATGCATAGAGAGCAATAATGGCCTTTGTCAGAAGAAAATGCACCAATGCACATTGATAGAATCAAAAATGTCTGTTAGAGATCCCACCAAATGAAATACCCAACTCAATAGAATATTATAAAACAATGCCTCCACTGTTCAACCGTGCCTCCAGGCCATCAGGCTGTGGACATGCTAACAATAGCAATGGGACAGCATTGTTAAAGGTGGAAATGCTAACAATAGTACAGCAGCATGCCAGCAACAGCAGACACAACTACCTCGCCCACCCACACCCATACCCGTTTCCATTTGAGATAATAGACCAATCAGCTGCGACTGAAAAGCGGCTTACATTAAACAAACAGTTTACTTATAGGTTGTAAATAAAAGCTTCTGGAGAGGAGCTCTATCATTATGTTCATCAGTTCGTATGATGATGATGACACATCAAATCATTAATGTGTATGGTGTCTCTGCCTGAGAAATGTGCCTTATGTATTAATGTGTTATTTCTATAATAACCAGCAGATGGCAGCAAACCCAAACTATTATCAAATTAACTCTGTGATGTGCAAATACTGTAGGTTGAGTCTTTTATAGATCTTAAAGGGGACCTATCATGCAAAATGCACTTTTTGATGCCTTTTATACATAAATATGTGTCCCCGGTGTGTCGGGGAACTCAAGCAGGCTGCAGCGTCAGAAAATAAAACCCTCTCTCTTTTCCTCCGTACCCAAATCTCTAAAAACGGGGCTAAAATGGAGCTGATCCAGATTTGCGTCCGATATGACGTAATATCGGATATGAAGGCTGGCTTTACACCCACGGCCCTATCAGAAACGTTGCTATCAGAAACAATGCCCGACTGTTTTGGACGTAATATTGTCGGTGCATGTTTACATTAGCATCGCTAACACTCAGAGCTAACCTGTACTGGAGAGCATGTGTGTGAAGAAGCAGGAAATAAAAAGGAACTCACCTTGTGGTATAACCGGCAAAAGAGAAAGCCTTTGAGCTCCATACTGTTTCAGAAATAATCCTTGATAATCCATGATATGGCGTTTCTTTAATACATTTTTTTTTTTTTTTAAAGCTTTATACCCCAAATCAGCACTTTTGAAACAGGAAGTGAAATGGAGGGATATGAGGCATGGCAAGAATGGTTGATCTGTTTGGTATTTTGAGCAAAAAACTTCATAGACATGTTTTTTATATATGTGTATATATCTGAGACCTATGCTATTGCCTAAAAATAGCATGATAGGTGACCTTTAATGTGGTAAAGAAAAATGGTGGTAGACCGATTTTAGTGAGTGACACAATTGTTGAACATCTAGTTCCATCATGCCATGCATGCATGTTCCCGTTTTCGCTTCTGATTGGTGCACCAGAGCCAATGTACAGTAGCCTAACTAATTATGCACAACTGTAACTAATGTATGCTAATTAGCCGACGGTTAGAACACAGTAATTATTAGTCAGTTGTTCATTGAGAGAATGGTAAGCCAATTTCATTTTCAGTCATGTAAAAAACTAAAATGTGAATTAGACTGTTCTGCAATGGATATTATCTGACTAAAATAATGCTGACCCAATGCTTTGCCTTTTGTTTTGGCTTGCTGTCATGCTATTACTTAGTTCACCTACCGTTACTTTTCTAACTGCGCCACAAATATTAAGTGCTTTCTTGACAGAAAAACCCCACATTAGCCTAGCTTGGTTATAGACAAGTGGTCCAATAGGAGGGCCCTGCTGCAGCCACAGGGGCCCTTTAAACTCAAAGAAATAGGCTCTATTGCTAAACCAAACCGTCTCTGACTAAACTAAGCTAGTTAGCTAATCTTTCATAATTTCCCATTTAAACATACACTCTCCCAAGGCAGGCATTTCAAAATGACAGAACAAGCCCAGGTGTAACTTTCCTAGCATTATTAATATTATAAATAATGGCTGCTTTTAATTGAACAAGAGCAGGGCCTTACTGTAATGTATGTGCTTGCTGGCTCGATAATGACTTCGTTATCGTAGGCTGTTTTGTACTCAACTTTTTTCTTTAATCTTATCATAACTTTATACGCTCAATTACATCTTCCCTTTCAACTCTAGGCTACTACTTGCTAGCTATAAGCAACTGAACATCTACCTTGCACTGGCACAACCAGTGGTGTAAAGTAACTAAGTATGTACTCAAGAACTGTCCTTAGGTACAATTTTGAGGGAGTTTACTTTACTTGAGTATTTCAATGTTGTTGCTACTTTGTACTTCTACCCCACTACAGTTCAGAGGTTAATGGTGTACTTTTACTCAAATGCATTTATGTATTACCTTAAGTTACTTTGTAGATTGGGATTTATGATATGAAATATAATCAACACCTTAATAAGACTTTAGTTACACCTGGAGTCAATCCACAAGCTACCCTATACAAACAAAGTAATTAAAAATAGCTGAACCTTTACCAGCTGTGATAACACTTTAATGCATCAATAATTATAATAAAAACATATAAGATGTATGATTCTGAAATGGGCCAATCTGCAACATAAGTACTTCTACTTCTGCTACTTTGAGTATATTTTGATGGTAATAATGCTTTTACTTGAGTTACCTTTTCAATGCAGGACTTTCTACACTCTGGTAGTTCTACTTTTACTTAGGTGCAAGATCTGAGTACTTCTCATTTACTCAGCTCTCTATTGGACTTCACTTGTCTGGGATTGTGATAGACTGCACTCTCTCTCCCCCTCTTCCTCTCTCTGTGTGTGTCTGTTTGAGAGGGCAGCTGGCGGTCTGTGCTCGGCTCGGCTCAATGCTAGCAATGGCGCTGCGGGCTGGCCAGCTCTTTTCTCCGTGTCTCCTCACGGTTGCTTTGTTATTGCTCGTGAGCGGACCACAGTTTGTACTTAGTTGTCCGAGTCGCTGTTTGTGTTTCCGAACCACCGTGAGATGTATGCATCTCAACTTGGAAACCGTACCAGCAGTTTCTCTCCAGACTACCATCCTGTAAGTAGCCTAGCTTTTTTTCCTTAAATCTAACGGGAACCAGTCCTCTGGGCACACCGGACGGGAGGGAATGCAATGAATGCTAAAAGCCTGGGATTTTCATTCACGTTTGATACCTGTGGTGTCAAGTTAAAACATTATAGTCTTTGCATTGGTTAATCTCAGTGTTGAAAGTAACTTTATGAAAAGTTTAATCATCGATTTCAGTTTAGTTTTAAACAAAGGGTTGTGGTACTCGTATATTTCCTGTTGTAGTGCACAGGTTTTTGCAATGTCTTTCACTAAGTTAGAACACCTGCCAGTGATTTCAGCTGTTGGCTGTAGAGGTTAATGAACAGGGTTTTTAGGGTCACACAGCTGGTGAAGTCAGCCGCAAGCAATGTGGAGGGTCAGACTCTTCCAGAGAGGTTCCTGAGCTTCAGCAAGGGTTAACATCTCTATGATGACATGCATAGAGGAATTCTAAAGATACGGATTATATTTAATGAGAAATTAATTTCTGTTGCGTTTGATTAAAACCACCATCCCTAATCTTCAGATTTCATTGGGTGTGTTGTGATATTTGGGGAAGTGTGTGCTTAATTTCCAGGAGAAGAAATCCAAATACGCTCTCTTCTTTACAATGGATATTTCTACTACATTGTGACTTGGTAGTCAGAAAAGCTATTACTGTTCTTGGATGAAGTTGTGTTGCTCAGGTTTAACTCCCATGTTTGACTTTCTCTCCGACATGAAAGGGAGGAAATACTTCTCACTTGACAGCACTTGTGAATGTGTCCAGGTTGTCAGGAGCACTCTGTTACAGTCTACCAACTAAACAATTTCCTTTTTGATCTAGCCGGGCACAGTGTCTGAGAACTGCAATGAGAGGACACAAAGCTGCAGATCTGTTCACTCTTCCATACATGTGACATAATTTGTCTTTAATTTGACCCTGCTATCTTGTTGTGCATTTCAGTTAATAATGCATGGACCTATAAATAGCTTAATTCAGCCTGTTGGCAGGGGGACAATGGGGCAACTCAGCCAGTCTGTACCACTGTAGCATGAAGTATCCTTGTCCTCTTGTCATTTGAGGTCAGCCCACAGCCTTGAAAGTAGCCCATGGTGCAGCCCTGCCCAGGTACCCCAAAAGGAAAGATAAAAGACTGCCACTTCACCACAGCGATTGAAGGATTGTTTAGGTCTTCTGTAGGATGTGTCTAAATGTGTTAGAGGGCTGATCACAGCAGGAGAACATGTTGTGGTTTTCCAGAAGCTTTCATGCTGAGCTTTGAAGCAGCAGCCACTTGTTGCTTTTTCCCACTCGGCTCATGTCAGGACATGAATTTAGTTCCTACCCAGCCAGCTTCATTCTGCTGTATTAAATGTGAAACACACCACTGGTCGCCTGCAGTGGAAAATAAATCCTCTACATCAAACTTGAGTTTGGTTTGTGTCCTTGCAATTCATGGTTTGTTTGCTGTGGATTAACTAAGTAGTACGCAGAGAGTATAGTTTACATCTTTAACTGGAAGGTTATTTTTCTCTTAACGTTAGCTTTTAACCGCTAAGGTAGCAGTCTTGAGGGTTGAAGATCTCCCTTCAGATCCTGAGAGCTTTGCAGGATTAAGTAAAAGTGAATGAGGATTTGTTGTTGTATAGACACTTGACCTATAGCTGTGTGCTGTATTGTTGAAGTTAACCTCAGCAACAAAAAAGTTAGTTTCCCTCCTTTAGTTTAGGTGATTATAAACACTTGGGTTACTGAGCTTATATTTCAATAGACTGGAAAACTGTTGAGCGTATCCATTAGAAAATAAATCAATGTTGAATCTATACTATAAAGTATGCATTTTTATGATAGATACAGTAATGATGACACAAAACAATAATTATCTTTAACTTCTTGAAACTCCAAACATCTCATTCTGTTTCCTGGGCGCCACTGCAGTGGCGAATAAAAAGTATTGGCTCAGACATATTACTGCGTGTGGGCCTTTTGCCAAGAGCTTTTCTACATGACACTTGGACCAAGAAACATGGACGTTTTTTCCCCCAGTTTGTTTTATTCTCTGTGGCCTACATTTGTTTTTCAGCTGTTTTCTCAAAGGACTTTATGTTTGAGGCATTTTAGTAAATTGCGTTTCCTCTCTGTAATGACATTGCTGCATATCTTCCCAGGGATTTGCTAGAGTTTGAAAAATGATTACTTTACATTAACACTGTGTTGCCAACATCAAATACCAACTGTTTATTTGAACTGGTATTACCTTAGCAGGTTACATATTGGCTTTTTACTTTTGGATTTTTTAATATATTTTTGTCCTTTTTATGGTGCTGTTTTGGAAGTAACAAACACAAAAAAACTTCAACAATGTACCCTGAAAACATCACCCAGAAATGTAAAGATAAGTTTGTGTTTAATCTTTGGCTAGCCTTAGACCAGTAGCTGTGTGTGTTGGGAGAACTAATGGCACTATTAATGGAATGAGTGTTCAGATCTTGAGTGGAATCGGCTATTTGTTGGTGCAGAATGGCCGAGTCAATTCAGTCGGGGTTGGTTACCCAGTGTCACCAAGGTCGCACAGGATGGTTTTGCTGTGGCTGTGATAAGCACACACATTTCTGTGGCAGACTCCTCTGGGCTCTGCATGGTCTAAATGTCTTAATGTCTTTTACCCCTCACCCTCTTCACGGCCCAGAACAGTGGCCTTGTCTGAGTGAGTAACAGTGTTAGTAAGTCAGGGAGGGAAAGTGGAGTTCCATTGTGTGGAATTTGCTGCAGTCAGGCTTTGTGAGGCGCTCAGTCTCTGCAGCATTATGGAATGCAAAGCCAGAAATCCCCAAAGCTTCGCTCATTTGCACAGGGAGATTGGGCCCAAGATAGTTGTTGAAAGGAACTATACTGGCCCCTTATGCCCCTTTCACACCAACGCGGTTCCCGTTCTAGCTCCGTGCTTGCGCTCTTCTGGTTCGGAACCGTTTTTTTTTTCTCACGGGACTCACTCCTCAGTTTATACAATGTTTTGTTTCAATTAATGTATCTAAGTTAAAAATATGTGATATATCTGAACAACAAACATCCAATGAATGTCAATCTAACTGGGTTTTGATGATAACATATCTCTTTTTCTTCTCTCAATAATTTTCATTCTTCTTTTCAAACTATTGCTCGTTTATACATTTTAAGAATGGCATTTATCTTTTTTGAGAATGAGTTCTTATTTTATTTCATTTATTTGGGTCTACAACAGATGATCCAAATGTTAATGTCAGTAAATGTGTACTAACAGAGGCGGGGGTGTTTGTGATAAAAACGGGGACAGAGCTGCTGTCAGACGATCAGCTGTGTGGCGTCATCACAAACGGAAGTCGCTTCACGTGACGCTCCGGTGGAAAGGACGTCCCATTGCTCTTAAAACTCATTTCCCTGCTTCTTCTCCCTTCTCGTGGTAAAGACGGAAGTGAGGGACGCAAGGATTGAATTTAAGAGAAGTGAGATGCAGCCATGGGATGTACTTTCCAGAAAACCATCGCAGCCATGTTTGGAGGTCCTGGTTCCTCCAACCAAGCGAAGAGCCGACCATGGATTGTTAAACTAAGAATGACTCACGCACGCCTGAGAGTACTTGGCAAGCTCAATTGGGCATGTGTCACAAAGCCAAATGACTCCCCTGACTAGAGAGAAATGAGAGTAGGTCCACACATGGATCTCAGATGCTGGTTGAATTGGGCAGCAGCCAGGTTCACTCGTCTTCCTGGCTCAGACTCAAATGTAGAGAAACATCTTCTAAAATGTCCCCTTGTAGCTACAGTCCTCATCTGAAAAGTCTGGAGTCATATTATATGTGTTTGCTTTGTAAATACAAAGATCAGTACAAACTTAAAATATGGTAAATGCTATGGTTGCATATGTGCACATCATTGTCAGTGCCAGATACTTTTTGCTCCAGTGCTTTGAGAATGGTTGAATATTTAGGACGGCCACTTTAGTAAATTGTTTTCTAAACAGTTAGACAATGTATACATAAAAGCAAAATCCTGTCAGTTTAGCAACAAACTTTTAAAGCATATTGATCCTAACACAAACCTTCAACAGCTCCAGTGCTAATTTTCAGAACTATGAAACATCCTAATTCTTAATCTATCCACCCATTGACTGTTTTAGGTTTATTAGTACATGCCTTGCTTTGTGCTGATGTTGAGGTTTATCAATTTAGTTACATTCACACCATTATGTGCAGGATTGGGTGGACCCACAATGTTGTTCCCATTAACCAGTTTAATTTGGTTCAGCTATCTGCTTGTGGTGGTTCAACTGGACATGTTTTCTGGTTTCTGCAGGTTTTCACTTTATTTTTTCCCGATTACCGATAACTGTTTTGTGCCAGTTAAGTTAAGAAGAAATCCTTTAGTTACCTAATTTTCAGCGATTGTTCATTTCAAAAGCCAACAAAGCTAAATACAAAGCAGCTTATCAAGCTGGATATAAGTTGGTTATTAACATGGATTTATGTTGGTTTTGTCAGACTGCATTGGCATTATGAAATACAATTTGTATCACAGCAGTGTGGGAATGGCTGCTGATTAACGTGTGCTGTTTATGAGCTGCGACTTCATAATAAATGTATACTTGTTGAGTTGTCTGACAACAAATGAGAACTTTATGCATCTATATTTTAGCTGCAATAAAGAGAGCACCAGAGGACTGAACAGTTATACCTCTGCAGAGTAACCAGCTGTGTGAGAAATCCAGTCACAGCCGGGAATTGTGGGGCAGCAAAGTTATAAAGACAACTTTCTATCCTCCGTAGCTGATTGATTACCTGTTAAGCCCCGAGCCTGTTTTCCAGGTCTCAGGCTCGAAAATGACATTCCCAGAACAAATGACCATAACTTCACTTCTAAAAGGGGTAAATTAATCATCTTTTTTCTCAAAGCAATGATAAACCTGTGAGTTGGATGTAGAAGAGTCAGAATCAATATAGTTTTTTTTCTTTTATTTAAAAAAAAAACATTACTTATAGTGAAAACCACCCTTGAATGATGGGATAGTAGACTAAAAGCTTTAGGAATCCAAACTATAACAAATAAGTACCCTGTATCAAGATTGATGCAAAACAAGTGAAATTTGACCTTTTTTAGAGAGATTTAGCACAAAAGAAAAACACTTCTGGGGTCATTTGGGTGGATTTGTGATTGACATCTCTTTATAACCGTTAGGGGCCAATGGAATCGAGGGGAAGTTCCACACACACACGTTACAAAATAAGGAGTGAGAGTGACGCGTAGCCAAAACAGGAAGCTGTCATACACTCTGGTAGATATCATTAGCAGCTAATATGAAAACTCAGTTTTTGACATAAAAATTGAAATATGGATTATCAATCATTTGTGACAGACATATTGGATTAACCTATGGATTAACCTTCAGCCGCGTTTTTCCTCGTTTTAATGCCATTGAGCACGACTTTTGATCAGAATAACAGCAAAAGGTGAGCATAGCTCTGTGTTTTGCTACCTAAAGCTACGTTGTGTATTGTCTGTATTTGCTTCCCCTGTCGCGAGTTCTGATCGCTTAGTGATGGTACTTATATTTATAGAATCTGTGGAATCTCAGCTTGCTAGCTAAGCCTTTTTGTGCAGATCCGATAAGTATAGCGATCGATGTATACCTAGAGTTCTGTGCTAAGTGCGTTAGCATTTTCTCGCTCATTTATACGCTTCTTGTGATACTTGTGTTTTGTTTCGGTAACAATGGGTCTTATCATCAGTTAGCTGAGTATGACACATTAATAGTTTATTACATTTTAAGAAGCCCTGAGACACAGTTTCGTGAAACGGGGGGAAAAAGCTTAACAGGCTGCACAGCTGTCATTGAACTGTATTTATGTTGATTTGACAGAAATCAGAGGATCAGCTGTGCTGCCTGTCTCAGACATTACCAGATGTTAGCTTGGCTGTGATGCAACTTTTTGTTGTTTGTGCCAAGCAAATAGGCAAAGAATAAAAGTTGTCTATCTTTTCCAGCAAATACAGTATTTTAAAATGTAGATGGCTTGATGTTTAAATATTCTGAGTAGAGTTGCTTGCATGTCAAATGGATATGGTAATATGTTGACCAATAAGTACCAACCTTTTCCTGTGATGGGCCGTAGTTACACTGTCCCTAAATCACCTCAGTACAGGTTAGCTCTGAGTTTTAGCGAGGCTTGCTAATGTAAACAAAGACGAGATTATGTCCAAAACACATCAGGCATTGTTTCTGATAGCAATTTTCGGGGTCCGCTTCCGATTTGACGTCAGATCGGCAGCAAATCTGTATCCACTCGTTGTACCCCTGTTTTTAAAAGATTTGGGTACGGAGGAAAAGAGAGAGGGTTTTATTTTCTGACGCTCCGTGAGTTCCCCGACGCACCGGTGACACATATTTATGTATTAAAGACATCACAAAGTGCATTTTGCATGATAGGTCCCCTTTAAGTAATATCCAAATTAGTCTATTAGCTCCTGTACAGGGTAGTTACCCTTCCTTTTTTACAGTTTCCTTTGGCGCTGTGCCATCAGAACACATGGGAGTTAACAGACTCATTTGATGTCTTTGAAGAAATGTCATAAAATGTCCAGCAATCTGTGCACATTTTTTGTGACAACAGCCGATCTGTCTCTGGGGACTCTCTGAACTATTTCCTGAGGAATTTCACATAAATGCCTCAACTACTCAATGTCCTCTATACATACTGCTGCTTTTCGCTAGTTCCTTGATGATAAACCATCACAAAAGAGCTTCATAGACCATCTTGTTCAACTGAAAAACATTAGTCATCGCTTCCAGTTTAGTTATAGTGAAACAATTGTGGATGTTAGCGATAGCTGCATTTATAATATATATAATAGAATTGGGAGGGATGAAACCCTCTTTAATGGTCACACATGCAGAGCACACAGCACACACAGTCAAATGTGTTCTCTGCATTTAACCCATCCTAGCACCAGGAGTCTAGTACTAGGAGCAGTGGGCAGCTACTGAACAGCGCCCGGGGAGCAATGGGAGTGAGTGAGGGGGGAAGGGGGGTGTCCGGTGCCTTGCTCAAGGGCACCACAGCAGGGCAGGAGGTGAACTGGGACCTCTACAAGTAGAAGTCCACACTCCATATTTTATGTCTGGTCAGGGACTTGAACCGGCTCCCAGTCCAAGCCCCTACTGACTGAGCCACTGCCGGACAAAGGGGACCTATCATTCAAAATGCACTTTTTGATGTCTTTTGTCCCCGGTGTCTCAGGGAACCCACGCAGCGTCAGAAAATAAAACCCTCTCTCTTTTCCTCTGTACCCAAATCTCTAAAAACGGGGCTACAACGGAGCTGATCCAGATTTGCGTCCGATATGACGTAATATCGGAAATGTGGACCCACGGCACTGTCAGAAACGTTGCTATCAGAAACAATACCCGACTGTTTTGGACATAATATGGTCAGTGTTTACATTAGCATCGCTAACACTCAGAGCTAACCTGTACTGGAGAGCACGTGTGTGAAGAAGCTGGATATAAAGAGGAACTCACCTTGTGGTATAACCGGCAAGAGAGAAAGCCTTTGAGCTCCATACTGTTTCAGAAATAATCCTTGATAATCCATGATATGTCGTTTCATCACGGCAGTGTTTAGTTTAGACAGTAGCTGCCGGGTCCTGCATGAGCTCAGCCCCCTCCTTTTTTTTGTCAATTTTGTTTTTTAAAGCTTTATGCCCCAAAACCAGCACTTTTGAAACAGGAAGTGAAATAGAGGGATATGAGGCATGGCTAGAATGGGTGATCTTTTTGCAAAACACTTCATAGACATGTTTTTATATATTTGTATATTTCTGAGACCTATNTGTGTGTGTGGGGTTGGTTGAGCCAGTTCAAGGTAAAGCTAAGACCCTAGAGTACGACCCTTCATTTAACTTTAGACTTACCTAAGCAGAATTGAGAAAGAGGGCTTTCATCTCTGCACCTGAGATGGGTGCTGCTTGAACCAGCATGTAGACCCCCCTCCCCCACCCACCCTCATCTCTCTGAGCTAGAGGCAGTTTGGCAGCCCCTGCCTCAGCTTGTCAGGGGAGTGCATTATGTACCCTGGGCTTGTTGCCTCAAGAGGGGAGTTTTCCTAAGGGTGCTGTACTTCCTCACCTCACAGTGATCCCCGATCTTCTTACGGAAGACCCTCAACCCTCTCTTCACCTCAAATGTTTTTGACAGTCAATTTTACCCAATTACAGCCCTAAGTATCCTTAGTGCTCCAAGTGCATCAAACTTGCACTCCTGTTTCATCCCCTTGATTGTGAGGTTGTATTGTTTGGTCAAAGCTGTTGATTAATTTGAAAATAATAGTTTTATTTTGAAGTTACAGAAGGTGGTGCCAGAAACAACAATATAATAGCTGTTTGAAGGACGTTCCACACAAAGCATGTCAGCAACAGAAAAGCTCTTCATGTGAAGTCTTGCACTAGCTCACAGTCTATATGAAAGGAAGTCAGCATATGAAAAAGTTGGACTCCCTCTGATTGGACCCATATGTGAAGGCTTTTACAGAGTCACTGACTCATAAACATTTTCACCGGCTATGAAATCAGTTGATTTGGTTATTTGGACGTCATCTTTTCAGAAATGTAAGGAGTCACCGCTGCTTTGCTTTTTGTAAATAAAGGGAAATGGACAAGATAAATACTTAGCTGTAGTGTTGCCATCAAACTGAGAATAAGACTGATCCCAGGGTTCTCATAACCCTGGTGCCGTGACAGTTTTGCACAATCACATTATGTCTGTGTGACCCGGTCTAAGATTATTTACTTTGTGGTCATTGCAGTGAGTGAGGCTTTCTAGAGAAAAAGGCTGATGTAGTTCTTCCTTTCTTCAGTGCAGTGATAAATCTGCTTTGTGGTTCCACCCGAATGCTCCCTTTATCTCTTTGGCCAGCGGTTTTTTCAATAGACTTTCCTCTCAGGTGACACGCTCTGTCGAATAATGCTACACTTCTTTGGTTGTTGTGGGTTAAAGCAGATCTTAAAGTAGGGCTGCTCGATTATGGGAAAAATCATAATCTCGATTATTTGGGTCAATAATTGATATCACGATTTATTAAAAACGATTATCCATTTACTTTGAAAACATCCATTTATTGAAAAGAAAAACGTGAACAGTATGTTTTTAACAGTTGATTACCCTGAACTTTAAGTATAATTCAACTGAAAAACCAATAATAAAAAAAATAAAAATCGTTTTATTTCGATTATGATGTTTTCATAATCGTTGCAAGCCAAAATCGTAATTGCGATTAAAATACGATGAATTGAGCAGCCCTACCTTAAAGACCTTGATACAAATGGTGTTTCTGCATGCACTCACTGTTAAGAGTTCTCTAAATTACATTACATTGCATTTTTTTGCCCCTCGTCATCTAAATAGCTGGTTCCCCTTACAGAATATCTTATTAAAATACGTTTAGCAAAAGGCTTAGTTGAAGATCAGGTGACTTACAGCCCAAGTTCTATAAACATAACATCACTGTTCAGATGACATGTTCCAATTTCGAGTAATGCCTCGTGGGTTTAAGAATGATTTCACCTTCACAGGGATATTTGCAGTTTTAGGGTCTTTACCTCGTCAAGCTATGTCACTCTTTGGTAGACCAAGAGTGATTAGTGCCATGTCAAAGTTATTGTTATCATTACACAGCCACTTTAAATTAAGAAGTTAAAGGAGAAAGACCCTGACAACTGCTGACTGCTGCGACTGGCTTGGTGATTGTTATCTTTGGGGCAAATGTTATATAAATCTGCCCACATGATTAAAGCTTCACAAAGGCATTCTTGTGAAATGAGTAATGTGTCCAATTATCCTTCAGGATTATTATGTGAAAGCTCTGCTGTTGACTTTAGTTAATGCAGATGTGTATTGCATGCTTTCAAAACATTTAGAGATCTTTCAAGTAACTTGTATTCATGTACAACTTTTGATACTCTCCTTAATATGAATATA
This sequence comes from Notothenia coriiceps, assembly GCF_000735185.1. Classification (NCBI taxonomy): domain Eukaryota; kingdom Metazoa; phylum Chordata; class Actinopteri; order Perciformes; family Nototheniidae; genus Notothenia; species Notothenia coriiceps. The sequence continues at coordinate 16,024 of NW_011365875.1, read as the reverse complement.
TTTGTCTTCTTTTCTACAGCGACCTCAGGTTCAACAAAATCAAGGATCTACAACCAGGTTCCTTCAAACGATTAAAGAACCTCAATACACTGTAAGTCTTTGTCCCCGCTCCTCTTTTTTGACGCAAATTTGTTTTCTGAATAATATTTCATTGTATAAGCATTTTGTTGTTAGTTGTATTTAATGAGACTTTTGAAATAAATCTAGACAATTTCCTTAAAACAACACTCTGCTGATTGCCACTTCCCTAGAAAGACCTGTTTGTTATATACACACACACACACACACACACACACACACACACACACACACACACACACACACACACACACACACACACACAGGCTTGTTCTGCTATGGTTTCACACATGTAGGTCAGCTCGTAATCTATGAGGAATTTACTTTTCCACTTCCACCCACAGAGCTATTGGTCATATGTCCGGGCTGCTACATGGTGCATTGCTAAGCTAATTAAGGACCTGTAATGTTTCAAGTGTTTGTGATTTTCTTGGGCAACATATTAGAAAACCTTCTTAAAATAAAGAACAAATGTGTGCATGTTTCAGCAATCCAGTAATAACAGTGTTTAAGCTGTTCAGCTGACTGCTCAAATAAATCAGACACACCTTAACATTATTAAAATGCTTTCTCCTGTGGCAGCTGCAAAGAAAGGTAGAAGACAAACGCAAAAATAAGAAGAGTTAAAAAATGGAATGTGTAGTATATATGGTTATATACTGTATATCCATAGATAAAAAAACATGAGAATCATTGCAGGCTATTAACATAGTGGTTTAGATTTAGTTTCAAAGTCAAGAAAAGTCCCTTAAAGTAGGAGGAGAAAGCCCGGCTTTTCCTATCAGCCAGCCAGCTATGTGGACTGCTGAGAGCTTTATATCCCCAACAGCTCTTTATGGTTTCAGTCTGCAGTTCCACGAATTGAACAACAACAACTAAAAACCATCAGTCTTTGAAGTACAGCGACATGTCCTATATTACTTTACTAAAAAGATCACAACACTTTGGGAATAACAACTCTGCACACTGCAGGTGTTTTTAAATCGCTGAGAAATATGAAACTGTTATAAGATGACCAGACGTCAGGAGGCAATTGATTCAAATCCTTTCAATGCCATTATAATGTATTTTGCCTTAAATAGCTTTTTGCACTCCTCTCCGAATCAACCCACACAAACTGTCCATCTTGTAAAAAAGATCCCCTGTTGTCTTTTCTACACAGCCTCCTCAACAACAATCATATACGAAGGATCCCCAGGGGGGCATTTGAAGATCTGGAAAACCTCAAATATCTGTAAGTTGCCTCATGTCAATGTTGTTGTGCTTTTAAGGTCAAGTGATAGAGTTTAAGAATATGTGGCAGCACCTCTTTACTGTCAAACGTGATAGTTGGCTGTTAAAGGAGTTCACATTTGTTCCATCAACAGAAGAGGGAGCATGGTGAAACATGTCTGATACTATTGTTGCAAAAAAACACTTATTGATGGTTACTACTCAGACAGTATACATGTATCAGGGCAGTGTTAAAAAAATACATCAAGGAACAGTCTCCCTTTGTCTGATCCTGTGTATTTAAGTGTCTGGAAGCCGTGACCTGGAGGCAGGGTTGAGAACAGATTGTCGAGGCGTGTATAGCCTCAAGGTTTCTGTGGGATTGCTAGTTTGCTTCCTTTGTTCGTCACTTACATTATCATCCCAAAGGCTATAGTCGCGGTAAGAGTACTGTCTGTGCTCACAGTTAGATATGGGCTGATTTCCCTGCCTGGAACTACGCAGTACATGCGCACAGTGCCTTGTGTTTGGTGATATTTTTGTACGTTTTGAACTGAACTTATCATTATTTTCCATTTAGCTCTGATTAGACAAGGCTAGGTGTCTGCATAATGGCAGATAAAGTACCATATTCAAATGAATAATATAACTACTGATCAAAGTCTGTTTGTGTGAAAGAAGTAGTGTGACATTAAGGCTTTACTGGATAAGAATGTCATGTATTTAAACACGGACCACAACAATTTACCATGCTTTTTAGGGTGTGACATTTTTGCCTTTTCATATAGATCAAGTCTATACTGCCTGTAGATTAAGCAAATACTCTCGCCCTGCTAGAATATAAGAACATTAGGTCATGCACACTTATTGACAAAGAAAAGGTCTGTCTCAACTTAAAGAATTTCAAATGAACTGAGGGGTTGCCTTCCGATAGTTTCACACATGGACTCTCAGGGGGCAGCCCTACGTGACATACTGTTACATCACTGTCCAGACCATATTTAGGCCGAAAACTACACACATGAGACAGGATCATACACAACAACTCTAAGAGAGCGAGAGAGAGTGGGACTGAGTGGGCTTTTTACTTTTTTTCTCTCCTCATTTCACCCAAACACAAACATGCTTTCCCGGCATATATCCTCCCTCTTTGTGTTGTAATTGAATCCTGTAGCTATTTTAATTACAATGGCCCTCACAGCTAAACATAGAGTTGATCTTAAGCCTGCACCATTGTCTCCTCTTTGTGATTAGGGTAAGGTATCCCCCCCCCATCTCTCCTCTTTACTTCCTTTAAACCTTTGTAAAGTCCACTCCCTGTCATCTTTCATGTCCTCCAAACCCTAATGGCCCCCTCCCCCTCTTCCACAGCACAGTCATACAGAGTTCAATGCTCCTCTTTCTGGGAACCCTTGATTGAATAATGTATTATTATTCTGTTACCTTACATCCATCTGTAATCAATCAGTGCATTTACCATAAGAACACAGATTTAATTCCGCATCAAATAACTTTAATTTAACTTTCTTAGTTACATACGGATCCTGTTTTAGTTTAAATGTATATCTTTTGGTTTTGTGATGTTTAGCAGCAGTCAGGAAAAATCTTCCTGGTTCTTAAACCCAAAAACAGTGATAAAAGAAGTCACCAAAGTAAACAAATGACACTTATAGTTGCATTTACCATCATCAGTATGTACGAAATAGCTTGGCATGGAAATGAATTGTCATGGTAGCGTTACCAGAGACAGGCTCTAACATTGAGAAAGGCATGCAACTATAAAAAGAGAATGTTTATTTGTCCATGCGTTGCGTCACTTGTACTATGGGGAGCTCTCTATCTCTCATCATGTCTCATCATGAGTGCAGTGTTGGAAGATGACACAGAAATATGGGAGAGTAAAGGGCAGAGCCTTAAATCTTTGCTTTTCTAGTATCACATTTCTGTAACATGTATGATGGATGGAAAACATGCACACATCAAGGGTATTTGTCTTTCCGTGTGCTAACATCCCATAATCATCCTGTATATGCTGCATATTACACAATTATTTCAAGTTCAAATGGATGATCTTATGTGATGAACACACCATGTTAACAGCTACACATGTTCTCATGAGCTGTGCACATATCTAAGTCTTTGATTTGGATTGTGTTATGTAAATGTAAACCTATACTGTTGGACTAGAAGCAGGAAGTGTAGTATATACTTCATTAAAAACATATTCTACAGTATTATATATGTAATTCATATCATACCATCATAAAATGGCAACCAGACAACTGTTTTGTGATCAGATCCCCTCTACCTTCTCTTATAATAACCAGACAGAATTCAGATGATCCTGTGTGAGTGTTTGTGTTTTACTAATGTTACTGGTTATCTCTCCTTCCAGCTATTTGTACAAGAATGAAATCCAATCAATTGACAGACAAGCATTTAAGGGGCTTGTTTCTCTTGAGCAACTGTAAGTGACCAACTTCCTCGTTTACCTTTCCTTCTGCTCGACCAAACTGCTACTCCCCACCCCTACTGTCTCCCCGTCTGTAAAACACCTCTAGCACCCCCACCCAACCCTTCCTGAGAGATTGCTAAAAAAAAAACAATTCATGATCCCTGGTAAGGTCAACATTGTTACACAAGTCATGTGGTGCATTTCACAAATATTGGCATTATTTTTGAGCTGTTATGAACGTTGTATGACATGACTGTGTGGGCCTTACACAGTTGTCATGATGTTCAGTTTTCATTACCGTGTCACTTTCCACCCCCTGCGTGCGCCCCTCTATCTACTTTTCCACCGCCACCATGCATGCCGTGTGTGCACCCACCCTTGTATGCCGCGCTGACCCTTTTGCATGAGTCGCATGTCTTGTGGTCAGGACGGCAGATATTTGCCACCCCCATGCAAAGCCCAGAGCATGACGTCTAGCCTCGTGCTGCCAGTAGTGTTGTGCTCGGTCAGAGCTCGTGCTTCAGAGCAAAGCTTGACTTGCAATGCGTGTCTCCTGCTACTGCAGAAACGTCCCTTGTGCTCCAATTTGCTGCTCTAAGTGTTTTGAGAACCCTTTAGTGCATAATGTCTGTTAAGTATTTGTGATGAAATGTAATTGCTTTCTGTAAGTCTTAAAACACACACAACCTTCTTCTATCTTTATACCATACTTTCATGTTTGACAATAACAACACATTTGCAAATGTTGTTTGATAATATATGAATTGTGTGATCATAAAATTGTACAAGATTTTTTGTACAGTTTGTTAAAAAAACATAATTATATCTTACATGGTTGACTTGCACCTTTTTTTTTTAGTAGATTAAAGGTTTTTTGTCTCTTTTTGGAGCTGATTACTTATTCTCTAAAACTGGATTTACAGAGCAACAGATACAAAATTCACCAAGTCAGACCACCCCCTACTTCGGGGTCCATGCCTGGCAGCTGTTTTGAGTTTCGCCGCAATAATGAAGGGTTTTATATACAAGTGACAAGTTCTGAGCCCGATTGAATATACTTGAATAGTTATTCTATATCACCGCTGGAGCGTTAAGTCACATACTTCTTAGTAATAGCCCCAGCTCTCTCTGTTGTTGTGTTATCAAGATGCCAGTTGGGTTGTTAGGGATCACAAAGGAACACACACACACTTGGTCACAACATGGATGCAAAGCAAGACATTATCTAGTTTTTTACATTTAAAACCAATTCTGATACATTTGAATGTTATCCACATCTAAAATTGTTATAACAGTAAAACTTGATCTCAAATGTTATTGAAGGTGTAATGATAAAGAAATAGGATGTTAATTGAAAACTAGAGGGGTATTACGTGGCTTTAAATGAGCTTAGTTCTTAGGTTAGGTCTTCATTACACCATTGTGTCTTTCTGCTTATCTGCATTGTGTTGTTTTCTGTCCAAGCTCCTTTCAACACTAGAACACACCCAAAGACAAAATGTTGGATGTTCAGTTCAGCTTTTAAACATACAGAAATAAATCAGCAGTTGAGAAACAACTAAAAATGACTTTCTAGTGTTGAACACATCCAGAGGAATTTAGCATTTTATGTTAGACTCTATGCTGCTTTAGTTTTTCTGCGTGTCTGTTTTGTCGCTGCAGCTGCTTTGTCTGTTGCTTTCACTGTCCAAACAAACTAATTGAGTCCTGGACACTTATCGATCTGCCATCCCTTTGATATCCCTGACATTGTATTTGTTAGCCTGTGCTTTGATTTATGTTTTCTCAGCTCAGGCTTTTTAGAGCATAAATTGTGTTTGCATTCCATGTGGTAATCGTTGTTCCTGCTTTTCACCTGTGGGCAATCTCATTTCAAACTTCAGCCATAGATTTTCAGACCCTGTTCATCAACTCTCCAAGATGGATGTGCAAATTCCTTCTGTCACCTTTTTTTAAACTACTTTTGAACATTTTGAAGTGTAAGGGATAGACAGGCGAACAGAAAAAACTAGAAAACACTGTTTTTTAACAGTTTTCTAAATGATACACCTCTTAGGCTCTTCCAGGACGATGAATTTATATTTAGTCAGACAGGGATCCCTAATCCAGTTTGACTGTGCTTTGTCTATGCTCTGTTCTTCTCCAGGTACCTGCACTTCAACAACATTGATTCGTTGGAACCAGAATCATTCACTCAACTACCAAAGCTGGAGCGACTGTAAGTTCATCCTGTCCGACTATTTCAACCTAAATGCTAAATGAAATCATCTGATTTAAAAAATATCGAACACAGCAAATGGGTTCACCAAGGCAACTCATAGAAACCATAAAGCAATAACTAGCAAGATGTACTTACTGTAAAATAAATGAAAAATCAGGCAGGTCAAGATTCTGAACCTATACTTGGTTCCCATGACGCTGGTTTAGTTTGTCCCGTTTCAGCTGTGAGATTATGCAATTGTCCTTTTAGTGGTTTATTTGTTTAACAGATGACTTAAGACCTATCGGGAAATATATTGGGTTTGTGTTATTTTCTAATCATGCTGCTTCCAAAAATACTCGCATTGGGACAATCGGTCAGAGAAAAACAAACCAGGGGGGCTGAATGAGATCACAACTGTCAAGTCAGAGTCATGGAGTGGACTGCGGGGTCGAGGACACATCTTTGCCTCATTAAACACGGAGCTGAGCTAATTGCAACCACAGATAGGAATGTCAATCTGAACATCACTGATTATATACTCCTGTATATCGCTTATATTGTGATGGCTTCCTCCAACTCTGTAGGACCGTTGTAACTTCAGCAATCTAAATGTACTAGATATAGAGTTTCCCCTTGGAATCTTGATATGGTCATCTTAAAGGAGCAGTGTGTAACATTTAGTGGCATCCAGCGGCGTGGTTATGAATTGAATATCAAATGCTCTATCGCAAACCCCACCTTCTGCTGATAATCTTTGGCTATCAGGTTATGTCAAAACTTCAAAGACTCTCTATAGTCAGTACTTGGTTTATCCGTTCTGAGCTACTGTAGCAACATGGTGGAGCAACATGGCCATCTGCTTATTATAAGCTAACTAAGATAAAACCATAATTAGTTTAAGGTGATTATACACAATGAAAAAAGTGTTACAAATACATCCCATTTTTACAGGTCCCCTTAAATCCTGCACGCTACTTCTTAAAAATGAAGTAGTGATATTAATATTGTTGTCCCTGACCACAATTATACATAAACACATGCATACAATGGTTTAAAAATAATGTAGCTGTGGTTCTTTTGTGGACCAACTGCCATTATCTTTCATATCGGAACCAGTTTACTTTTTTCCAGGAGCATATTAGGTTTCATAAAAGTTGCTCCATTTTATAAAAGAACAATAAAATTAAGAATGTGCAATAAAGAGATCAAATGAAAAAGAATCAAGATATTTATACAAACATAAGAAGTCGAAGTAAAGCTGTCAGCAATGCCTGCATACGTTCTGGACATAAGTTTTCTTGACAGCGTGCAGATGTGATGTCGCTTCTAAAATGTTCTACCAGATGGGTAGGGAGTTGAAGATGTCCTGTTAAATTCCTGTTTCATTATCCCTGTTTATGGGCCAGTGGCTGCCCAGTTCATCCATACTTCCCAGTCACTGAGGAGGGAAAGAAGAAGGAGAGACACCTGCAGACCAGGGGGGCGGGGGAAGGGGAGGGAAGGAATTCCCAAATGCAAAGTCTGAGTGGCTTGTTGGGGAATATCTCCATGGTCACGGTCAAAGCAGAAGTGTCCAGTGATCATATCTGTAGATTGGTTTCTACAGCTTGGGATAGAAGATGAAGTAATGCATCAAAGATTCTCCTGATCCTCTGTAGTTTAAGAATGAGAAGTTTTAGGGGGAGGTTTTGTTACAAAGCCTTACATAAACACGGAAATGTTTTGATGTCTACTTATAGCAGAACAATATAAGTCTCCGGGGTCGTCCAGTTGAACCTCCATTGCACGTCTGGGAAAATAATCATGTTTTTGTCCATTATGATAAATGAAACATGATATTAACAAAAAGCACATATTCCATTATTATTCCACTATTTGAAGAAAAAAAAGGATTTCTGTGAAATGTTTATCTTAAAGTGTGTCTGTCTTTCACTCAGGTTTTTGCACAACAACAGAATCACCCAACTAGTCCCGGGAACCTTCACTCAACTTCAGTCCATGAAGCGATTGTAAGTTTTAAAAAAAAGTCCCTCAAACAGCTGTGTTGAAACGCATGTCTCTATCCATTTCTGTAGCTTACTCCCATGACACCCATTATCAAGTGGGGCCTGTCGTCTGTTTCATGCCACGTAACCACACTGCAATGTTCTCACACTTTGGCTGCAAGGTGCATTCTATCACAAGTCATAGCCCTTCCTGCAGTTTAGAGTTTTGAGTCTGCTGCAGCGGGGATTAAAAATGGATTGTGTAGTGTAAGTTATGATCAGCAAAGCAAATAACATTTTAAATGTTTTTAAGCACAACATATGCTTAATCTTCCATGAAATATGAGAATTGTGGTCTTACAACATGAGGCCTATTATCTTTAAACTCTAACCTCATCCAGCCAACAGGCAGTGTAGACAAATCCACAGTTTGGCCACATCCCATGAAGGACCATTTAAGTATTTGTCAGATCCTAGGCCAGAACTTAAACAGATAATAAAAGAAACTCACTGGCATTGAATTGACTCTAATCATGACTCTAGTATGTAAATATTTAATATATATAAATGATCACAAAGAAACTTAAAAGTGAAGCGGTACACAAATGAACACACTATCCAATAGAGCTTCACAAACGTAAAACTTAGACAGCTAATTCTTCTGAAAAACCTATTATGGATAAAAGAAAAATTGTACTAGAACTGAAAGCTGGATCATTAATCAGAAAAGAGGCCAAACAGAGAGAGTTTCCCACGGCAGAAGGAGAATGTCTTCCAATATGTCCCTGCTGAGCCCCACTGTTTGGACTGAGCGGGGCCATGCCATGCCAGACCAGTTTTAGTTCATTTACACCGCTGCTGGTACAAGTTCACATTTCATATACAGTATAACAGTTTTAACGTGACCCAATTTCTCACTTGCTATGTGTCTGTGCATGTTGTTTATGTGTTCAGGCGACTGGATTCCAATTCGTTGAACTGTGACTGTGAGCTGCTGTGGCTGGCTGATCTGCTGAAAGAGTATGCTGAGTCGGGAAATGCCCAGGCTGCTGCCACTTGTGACTACCCAAGCCGCCTGCAGGGCAGATCGGTGGCAACACTCACCGCCCAGGAGCTCAATTGTGGTACGGAGAGAATAACCACACCTCCCACTGATCATGACAATTCTGAAATATAATGACCATGTGTTTTAGATAGTGTATAAAGTCAGAGAAAAGCAGGGTTTTTATGATCCATTCTAATGACATATCTCCATCAAGCCCAACTGACACATTTGTAAAAATCAAATACCGTTGGCAAACTATTTGCAGAAAGCACAAAGCAACACAAGATGTTTTTATTAAAAGCCTCTTTATTGAAACCTGTTTTTTTTTTAAATTGGAAGTTTAGTTTTAAAAAGAAACTGAAGAACACATATTTAGGGGCAAGCATACAGCCATGCATGTTTGCATAGCAGCTTGCATGTGGTTTCCATGTTCTTATTTCTATACATCTTAACCTAATCCTAAATCCACATACAAATCCTGCAGCCGTCCTTTCAGCAAATAGCATGTAGTCACCCTGAGTCACTCGTACTCGTACACCCATAGACACAGACACAGGTGTATCCTCTCTTTGTGTCTGACGGCTGTGGGAACACAGCTGTTTCACTCCTCATACATCGCCAGCTGCGTCTCTGGTCTGGGTGAAATGTCAGTCAGGACCCTCTTTGGCCTCTGATCTCAGACCACCAGCAGCTGCTCAGCCTGTGTATGATATGTGTGCTCATGTTATGGGGTGTGATGGGGTGGTCCTAAGCTTTTGTCATTTGTTCTTTTCTTTTTTTTACAGTTTTCTATTTATACAGGGTACAGACAGAACAAAACAATATATCACACAACATTGAAAGGCACACAAGGACACATAACATAAGTGTTATTATGTGAATTAGTAGGATGTAAAGAAAAAACACTGATGATAAGGTTATCAAATGGTTGCTACCGTCTTTTACAGGATACCCCCAGCCAATCCTAAATACCTGTGCTTACATTCCTTCTATAGCCCAAGATCAGATGATACCTGACATCAAATGCAAGATAATACAGATAGACATCTGGAAGTCTGCCTTTATCTCTTTTGCTGCAAATGTTATGTTAAAATAGTATAATGAAAACTAATATTACACACAGAGAGAAAAGCAAAAATGCATATTAACAATTACTATTAACATAACTAATATTGATTAGTTTACCTTGGGTGGAGTACCTTTTGCAAGCTTTTCAATCCAAAGGGAAGTAACCACAGGGTGTATTCTGGGCCGCCCCTCCCTACACGCAGATCACGCAGAGTGCTTGGGGCCTCACCTCGCGGAGGGGGCCTCATCCGAAGCGCAAATGCGGCGCACCTTTATGCGCTCGCGACACAGAGGGCGTCATCTCATAACTTTGCGTGGGGCCACAAGTTGGTCAGGGGCGGCCCTGAGTGCATTGGTACTGTTAAACACTGCAATAGAAACAACATCACTATAAGCCTGCATGGCAGATTTCCAGTTGGTTTCTATACCCGGCGGTCGGCTCCTGCAGTAAATCTAACTGCTTCAGCTCAGTGTTTCCTCCAGCTCCCACTGAACGCTTCAGTCTGAGCCAGGCAGCTGACTGTAAGCCAACCACATTTAATTCTCAGCAGCTAATTTGATGGCACCAACTTGCCCGTTCTTGCTCAATGTTACCCCCTCCATCTGTCTGCATATCCAAGCAGCAGAGGAAGAATGTCTGGTTCAAAACACGCTGGAAGTAATTCCACACCTCCCTCTCTTCCTCCCTCCCTCCTTGTACTCCCTTCTTGCTCCTGTAAACGAGGTGGAACAATGCATGGTGGGTCGAGCAGCTGTCGAAACAACCATCCTTCTTAAAAATGAAGTGCCACCTCCCTGCACAAGTTGTATCTGATGAACCAGGCTTGCCTCCTTATTGAACAACAATGGAGGGTGGGTTACCACAAAACTGTAATTACAATCCCCAGGGTTATTTGGAGTAATTTGGTGGGAAGATGAGAGATGGGTAGCCTGAAGTTCACAAGCTTCCTATGAGTTTGTACACAGATATACCCACATCCTATGGCTTGTTCTTTATGTAAGCTGATTGGAAATAAGTGTTTGTAGAGGTAGCTCTGAAATGTGTCTACCATCTGTACAGTGAGTGTGTTTAGCAGGAGCCACAAAAAAAAAGCGTGTGCTGCATTGTGTGGGAGCTTTACTTCCTTTTGAGACAGAAGTAAAACTTAAGGTGTATCGTGTTTTAGTAGCTGGAAACATTTGTGCATATTCCTTACCCCAGCGTCTGTGGGTGTTCGGACACATGGCTGTAAGATTGTGTGTAGTTGCTATTGTGGATGATCATCTACATACACTTGGCAAGGAAAGTGCCTTACATTACATGCCGTTTCAATAATGTCCTCGAGAGTGATTTATATTTGAAGGGGGAGGGGGGTTCAAGGGTTAGGGCATGCTGACTATATTGAATTATAAATTAATAATACTACTCTGCGGCTCTGGCTAATGAACTGACAGTGTCACTTTCCCTCAATGGCTCAGGAAATATGCCCAGAGAGGATAGTCTACTATTTTTCTTCACTGTTTTGAATGTCTGCCTAGGCATGCTGTTCAGCTACAGACTCCCTGCTAGCATAATGGAAAGGGATAGCTAGAGCTATTCACAAGAGGTTCAGTTCAAAGGACAGACTGGTTGAAACAGCATACAGGGACAATTGAATGGACATTCTGTGTATAATAATGTTCCCATTCTTCTCGCTTTTCTTTTCTTCCAGAGGTACCCAGGATCACCTCGGAGCCGCGGGATGTGGATGTGACCTCAGGGAACACTGTTTACTTCACCTGTAGGGCCGAAGGAAACCCAAAACCACAAATCATCTGGCTCAGGAACAAGTAAGGCACTGAAATACACATAATATGTAATGTTTGGTTATAAGCGTGTCAATGTAATTAATTACAAAATAATACGTTTGGTGCGAGGCATTGCTCTCATTAAGTCAGCTTTTCCCAGTTAGGACCCGTGATTTACATAGACTGTATACATATAATGATTCATGTCTCATTGGTTGTGATGTGTGTCTCTGTGCCTTCCTGATAGCAATGCTCTAAACATGCGTGATGACAGCCGTCTGAACCTGCTGGAAGACGGGACGCTGATGATTCAGAACACCAGGGAGACAGACCAGGGTGTCTACCAGTGCATGGCCAAAAACGTGGCTGGGGAGGTCAAGACTTCAGAGGTCACGCTGCGATATTTTGGAGCCCCAAGTAAGTTGCTGATTTCAATGTCCACCTCTGCTTATCACAGGGGAATTGTATTAACTTCTAAACCTGCATTGTGAACATTTCATGCAGACATCTGAATCTGACGGAGTCAAGGCTTTTTAACCTACATTGCAGATTAAACTGGAAAATTCAGATTAAGGGCACTAGCCTCCGAAAAGTGATCTTCTTGACAAAACCCTTATCGAGTCTTACTTTCAGATCCACATACCAACATTGATGTACTGCATTTTTTCATTGGTTTATCGTAGTGTCATTGGGGGTCATGCTATACACACTTTAAGGACGGCTCAGACCTCTTCCAAGGCCAATGCTGCATTTCCCTGCCAGGAAAATCGCTCTTCCGTTTGTACTTGAGCTCTGAGTCATAATGTGTAAACAACATGAACCCTAAAAAAAAGATGTCTTTTAGTTCTTTGAGTTTGAACAACATGTTGATAGCTTTTTTTCAAGGAAACTTTCACCTCAACTTTTATAGTCAAGAACTTTTTTTAATTTTTTTATTCTAACACCACTTGAATGTGTGACAAATGTCTTATCTTTCAATTTCAACGAAAGTGAAACAATTAATTTATACATCTCTCCTGTGAGCCAGATTCTTTTAAAACTTGTATCAGTTTTTCATGTTTGATCTTTGTCTGTGATCAGAATAGAGCAAAGTGTCTGCACGTTGAGCAGCCCCTAAGCAACCCTCACAGTTCAGCAGGTCAAATAACTGGGATGTCTCACTGAGCTGTGAGCAAAGCATGCTGGCTTTCATCCTTAGATTTTCCTCTGACACACTCACACTAAGAGAAACACTCACACAAGTGCATTCTGTCCTCTGTTGCTCCTTCTCTCTATCTCTGTCCAGACACACACACACACACACACACACACACACACACACACACACACACACACACACACACACACACACACTTACACATTACTCACACATCAATCTGTCACAGTATCATATCTGTCCCTCTGGGAGATTAGCATGTCTGTCTTTAAGTGACCCAAGGGTCATCGCCGGGGTGATGGATGGCCTTAGTGACGACCCCTTGTTTAGGAACAGTTTGAGAGCAGATGTTGTGCATTTCCTTTCTCAGTGTGACTGTAAACACCAGTCCTCTCCCTGTATACATACTTCCTCTGACTCCACTGTAATCACTGGCCAAATATGGACAGGACCCCAAAAAATGTTGTCATACATGTGGGAGGTTGTTTTAGCAGTTTTCAAAGTGGCGTTGTTGACAGAAATATACAAAGATGATCTTTGTGCATAAACTGGCCTTTCAAACACACATTTCTCAATTGCTTTATTTTCACCAATGTGTAAACACTAAACCAGAGACCCAGATGAAAAAGCACCTCTCACCTAATTGATCTAACCCAGTTCCCACGTTTTCCCCTCCCCCTTCTCTTTCAGCACGGCCAAGTTTTGTGATCCAGCCGCAAAACACGGAGGTGCTGGTGGGAGAGAGTGTGACCCTGGAATGCAGCGCCACCGGCCAGCCGCAGCCCCGTGTCTCTTGGACAAAGGGCGATCGGACCCCGCTGCCCAACGACGCTCGCATCAACATCACACCCTCTGGAGGGCTTTTTATTCAGAACGTGGTCCAGGATGATGGGGGACAGTATACCTGTTTTGCCTCCAATAATGTTGATACCATACACGCGACAGCATATATCATTGTACAAGGTATTTCTTACCAGATACCAGATTTCTTCTTCTGTGGAGACTTTTTTACTTTCCTTCAAATGCTTTAGGAAACGCAACTTGGGACTCTTTAAAAGCCATTAACAATCTAAACCAATTTGTATTTATTCAATTAAAGTGCATCTTACAGAATCACACATGATCTTTTAAGACATCCGGACCAATCACCTCAGTTCATGTTACCCAATCCAAAGTAATATGAATTCAAGACTCTACTCCGCTTGCATTATCTCATCTCACGGCAAGGACAGTGTTCTATGACAGAAGCATCTCCATGCCACTCAAATGTGATGAATTTCCTTTTGCAATTTGTATGGACCTTTTAGTTGATAGCCTTTATATACCTAACATGTTTGATTATAAATGTGTGTCATCAGTTTCAGATTTCATATTGACAAAATGAATGTTTTCTTGGCTCGTGTTACCAGTCAGATTTTCTCCTACTGATTAATCCCCTTATCCCCTGGTCGTATATTTTCAGCATTCATTATTTGAAATAACGTTTTTTTTGTCTTCTGCCCCCAGCAATCCCACAGTTCACGGTCACGCCGCAGGACCAATCAGCACTGGAGGGTCACACAGTGGACTTCCCCTGTGAGGCAAGTGGCTACCCCCAGCCGGTGATTGCCTGGACGCGTGGGGGCAGTCCATTACCCCTAGATCGCCGCCATGTGGTCCTGTCTTCTGGTACTCTCCGCATCACTCGAGTGGCCGCCCATGACGAGGGCCAGTATGAGTGTCAGGCAGTCAGCCCTGTGGGGACTGTGCGCACCTCCGTGCAGCTCAGCATCCAGCAGAGAGGTAAGGATGGAGGGTGAGGCTTTACAATTAATGTAAACAATGCTTCAGGTCCACATTATGTAATGTACGGTTCACTTTAAGTGGGAGAGAAGAAGGAGCCATTTAGCTGCTGGTTATAATGCACTGCAGTGCATGGCAGAGTCCTGCACGGGTCTGATTTTCAAGACCCGCTCCCGCCCCGCACCCGCGACGTGCAATACCGAACCCGCCCCGCTACCCGCACATATTGCCAATTAGTTCCGCAACCCGACCCGACCCGCCGGCACAAGATCCGCAACCCGACCCGAACCCGCATATATATAAGCAGTGAAAACGTGCAATTATTAACACACGCAGTTGCATGTTTGGCTCAAAAAGCCTGGGAGGTTGGTTATTTTCTCCATCTAGGATGACACCAAAAGCCTCCCAGATGTTGGATTTCGCTCTTGAGGAAGAGTTATTGAAAATGCTGTATTCTCCGCTAGAGAGCTTCCCCTCAGCCATTCAGAATGTGGCGCGCTCAGCAGCAGATAGATGCGCTGCAGAGGTTATGATTATGCTCGGTCCCGCGGGGGAGAGGTCTGAGGATTTAAACATTAAACTAAATTATTATTATTTAAATATATTTATTATGCAACACCCGCAACCCGACCCGCATCATCTTTGTTTTACCCAGAACCGAACCCGGAAAAAAGCGTTTGAAAAAATACCACCCGCAAATCACCTTTTTTGCGGGTCACCCGTCGGGTACCCGCGGATACCCGACCCGATGCAGGACTCTGCGCCACACGCGTCCGTATATATGATATAATGGCAAAGAAAGGGTTCAGAGTCTTTTCTTTTTGTCCTGTGTCATATGAGGCAGCACTGTTCAATGTTTCTTGAACACATTACCCACTGTAGTATGTGACGTGTGAATAAACTCCAACTCTGTATCAACAGCACTGTTGTGTAACTTCAGTGAAATACTTGTGTGTGTGTAGATTAGAAAGAGGTAAGATGAAGGATCTGCAGTATTTGATGAAGTATTAAGTAGAAGTGTGTATGTACCTGGTAGTAGCTGTCAGTAATCGCCTCTCTATTTGGACTGGTAGATCTCGGCAGACTGGCAACTTTAAAAGTAGCTCTCGGTTCAAAACAGGTTGGGCACCCGTGGTCTGTGTCTGATGTTGAGGTAAGGGGTTAGGCTATGCTCAGTGCTCTAGTCTGATGTTGAAGTAAGGGTTAGGCTATGCCCAGTGTTCTAGTCTGATGTTGAGGTAAGGGTTAGGCTATGCCCAGTGCTCTAGTCTGA
>NW_011365874.1:40950-49415 GCF_000735185.1 Notothenia coriiceps | reverse complement strand
GAATAGAATAGAATGGAATAGAATAGAATAGATTGGAATGGAAAAGAATGGAATAGAATAGAATGGAATAGAATGGAATAGAATGGAATAGAATAGAATAGATTGGAATGGAAAAGAATGGAATAGAATGGAATGGAATGGAATAGAATGGAATAGAATGGAATGGAATGGAATAGAATGGAATGGAATAGAATTGAATTGAATGGAATGGAATAGAATGGAATAGAATGGAATAGAATGGAATGGAATAGAATGGAATAGAATAGAATGGAATAGAATGGAATAGAATGGAATGGAATGGAATAGAATGGAATGGAATGGAATAGAATTGAATGGAATGGAATATAATTGAATGGAATGGAATAGAATGGAATGGAATAGAATTGAATGGAATGGAATATAATTGAATGGAATGGAATAGAATGGAATAGAATGGAATGGAATGGAATGGAATGGAATGGAATGGAATGGAATGGAATATAATTGGGAGGGATGAAACCCTCTTTAATGGTCCCACATGCAGAGCACACAACACACACAGTGAAATGTGTTCTCTGCTTTAACCCATCCTAGTGCCAGGAGTCTAGTACCAGGAGCAGTGAGCAGCTATTGTACAGCGCCCGGGGAGCAATGGAAGTGAGGGGGGAAGGGGGGTGTCCGGTGCCTTGCTCAAGGGCACCACGGCAGGGCAGGAGGTGAACTGGGACCTCTCCAAGTAGCAGTCCACGCTCCATATTTTAGGTCTGTTCGGGGACTTGAACCGGCGACCCTACGGCTCACAGTCCAAGCCCCTACTGACTGATATGAAGCCTTCAGTTTTTATCAGTTCACTTTTATGCTCTCCTTCACAGACGTGATTTAAGATCTACAACTAAAGTGGGGAGACACAATACTTTTTATATATTACACTATTTTCTTTTTATATATTTCTTTTTATTGAAGACCCATAGAAAAGACATTTGGTACATTGATAGGGACCACAGTTCAAAGCTACTAGTAACCATTTACTATTGTGCATCAATTGAAGCCATACATGGTTGATTTTCTCTTGTTTTAATACAAAAAACAGTTTAATATAACTAAATCTATGTTCTTAGTAAAGGTATCTTTATATATATTTTAACAGAGGTGGTATAGTTTAGGTTTTTGTGCACCTGGCTTTATTTCATTTCATGTGATCTGACTGATTTACTCAGCGGTTGTAAACATTGACGGGATGTGAAATGTCCCGGGGTGAAATGGGGAGGAAGCAACACGATAGTCCGTCGGTTGTTTATGATTTAGTTTGAGAAAGGGAGCGTGCATTAGGCGTGTAGACCTGAAGCAGTTAGTTGATTTATCACTTAGTTGATTGACAGAACATGTAATGCAGCCTTTCCGATGCTTATGTTTGCGTGTTAATTGATTTAGAGACACAAAAATCCATGTGGGAAATTGTGTTGTGAAAAACTTTTGTTGACGTTTTGCTGACTAAGTTATTAATTTAACAATTGTTAAAGTTATTGCCATAGTAACCAATATGCGGCACTTCAGTAATAAGTATTTTACAGAATCCCAAAAGGAGGGCAAATGTGTGAAAATAGCATAAAAGATTCAGTATCCTTGTAAGGTTATTGATAACAAAAGAATCAAGCATACTTAGTCAATAATTAAGATAAAAAAGGTTGATACAAATCAAATTTACCAACAAAATGCACATAATAAAATAAAAAACTTTTAAACAAAAGTCAAACAATTTCTATATTAAAATTATTTTTAAAACTTTTTTTGTTGGTTCAAAGAAACGTCATTGTTCCCGAATTGGGACATTCATTTAGCTGCAGCAGCGTGTTACCAAGAAAATGCAAATCATTTAAAAATAAATGTATACTTATCAACATAGAGATATACATCTTAAGAGTATTTGTGGAATATAAAATGTACAGAAAAATTTGCAAACTAGTTTTAAATTTTTTAATAGAAATGTAAATGCATTGAGGAGAGCAGTTATACAATACAAAAGGTTAGTACCTGAAGTGCTGTACAATCAAACAAACATCAGAAAGCACACAGCTCGGCTCACACACCATACAACAAGCACAAGTAAAAACAATAGACAATTTAAAAGCAACAATGATGTGAAAACGCTAAGGAGAAGAGGTGGGTTTTAAGAAGCGATTTAAAAGCAGACGGTGAGGAGAGCAGTAGGTTTCTCACTCTGCTGAATGAGTGCAGGGAGTGAGGCCTGTGTCTCAGTAATACAGATGAGGAGCAAAGTGAGTTGTGCTGTAATGGAGTGTTTGGAGAGAGAGCAGCAGGCTGAGCGTCTCTCCGAGTGTCAGCGGGAGCTTCCTCAAAGATAACCTCTGCTCTGCTTCCAGCTCACAGCTCCAACATCTGACCAAACTCTCCTCTTATCGTCCTCCTGACTTCTCCGACATCTGACCAAACTCTCCTCTTATCGTGCTCCTGACTTCTCCGACATCTGACCAAACTCTCCTCTCTTACGCAGCGTCCACACAGCGGCGTGCGTTGAAGTTTGCCGGTGGGCGTGTCTGAAGCTCGACCAACAACCAATCACATGAATCTCCCGCCCCGGACACACAAGCACGCGGTTTGATTGGCTAGAGCTTGTACTGGCATATGATTTGATTGGCTGACGCTTCCGTCGAAGCTTCAAATGTTGAACATTGCTCAACTTTGGAAGCGAGCGAAGCGACGGAACCACAATGCAGTTCGGCAAAGCGTAATGTCACCCCATTCAAAGTGAATGAGCAGAAGCGTTGAAGCTTCAACGCACGTCGCCGTGTGGACGGGCCGTTATTGTCCTCCTGACTTCCAGCTCACAGCTCCAACCAGGGCACACACACACACGCACGCACACACACACACACACACACACACACACACACACACACAGCCTGCTACGCACACCACATAACTCATCATCTTGGCTCGCGCAGCACGCTCACAGGCATGTATTGCGCACCTTGGAGGTGAAGTGCAGGCATATTGTCATTCAAGAGAGAATACGATGCGTAGTTCTTTTGGAAAACGTGTTTTTCTTTTAGCCAATTTACCTCGCTGACGTAAATAATACTCATTACATTGACACATGCATTATTTGTGATTAAAATAATGGTTGTTGGTAATGTATTAGCGACCCCCACAGATGTATGATTTCACTGCTTCCATAGGAGCTCAGACCCCTCCTTAAGGGAGCTCAGCTGCCATTGGCTCCCACATAACTCAAAACCTGGCTCCAACATCTGACCAAACTCTCTTCTTATCGTCCTCCTGACTTCCAGCCAGACTCGGGCCCCGGACCTCTCCTGTTGGCCGGATACGAGGACGGTTCCCTGTTGCTGTGGGACGTTACCCAGAGGGCCCAGCTGAGCCAGACTAAAGCCCACCCTGAGCCCGTCATGTGCCTGACCTTTGACCCCCAGTGTCTGAGAGGCGTCTCTGGCTCCTCTGAGAAGGACCTCTGCTCCTGGAGGCTGGACGGACAGAACAACCTGCAGGTCAGCAGGCTTTCTACTCGAATGTTTCCAAAAACCTTTGTGTGCTGTTAATGAAACCCTTCACCCCCCAAAACTTCCTATCATGATTTTAAACTTGTCTTATAATGACAGCTATCAATAAACCATAAATGTGTTGAAGGTTAGAAAAAACATTTGTTTAATATTTTACTAATTAATCATTTAAATTCAGTAGTGTTTACTGTTTTAACCAATTTCTCCATATCTTCAAGGATCCCTATGTTTACAGTGTATTTGTTACTTGTATCTCCCGGTTTACTTTAATCAAACTATGTTAACCTTTAGCAAATACTTTAGGAACAATTTTTAGAGCTAATAAGTTCAACCATGTATGCATTACTTTTAGCTAACTATTGTAACTATTTTTCAATCACTTTAAGCTAATTCTTTTTTTAACCAAATACTAACGATATTACCAATAACATTACTCTATTACTTTAAGCTATCTATTTTATCATTATAACATTCTTTTTAGCTTTACTGTTTGGGCTACACCCCTTACTCAACCAAACAAATATTCTATGTATATTCAACCATGCATTTATTATTTACAACGATATAAACTGTTTATCCATAATACTAATCTTACTGTTAATACTTTTATGCTCTTTTGCTGACTAGTTTTCTGGCATCGTCGATCGTAACTTGCAGTATTGACGTGTTAAAGCACAATTACTGTTTGATATATTTGAAACAAATCGAATCATAATAGCTATACATATTTGAAATGAGTTGTAGTTATTGTTTTGATTCTGCCATCCATTCTTTTACACCTTCACAACTGCAGAAGTGCTGTCTGCAGAAGTGACCCTGCTTAAGGCCCTCCACCCCCTACATGCTAACAAATTGTTGCACAACAGTCAGCGCCATGAAATATCATAACATGATAATAGAGGAGTTCGGAGGAGAGTTGTGTTTCTCGAGGCTCTCTTAGAAAACACCAGGGGCCGAAGAGGAAGAGGCTCAGTGGGGCTGCAGGGGCCATAAATCAGCTGCTGGTTACACAGCGATGGCAGGGCCAGGGGCCAAGGGCCGAGCTGGGGCTGTCACTCCAGACTGAAACCACACACACACACACACACACACACACACACACACACACACACACACACACACACACACACACACACACACACACACACACACACACACACACACACACACACATTAGGGTTGAGTTATATACAGTAGTTCAGGATGAAAAACACGGCACAAAAATATCATTCTAACCCAGTTAAAAACTAAAAGAATCCATTATTCCTGTTAACTGGGATAATATTGATACACAAACTTCTTAAAAACACAATACACACTGGTTCTCACCATAGACTGTATGGTTCTCACACACGAAGAAATAAACAACACACTAAAGCCAACTCCAGAGCATCTTCTTCATCAGCTTAGCCGTAATTCATTTGACATAACAGCCAGCGCTTCAGAGACCTAACGCCTCATTTCAAGCTGTATTTTCTCTTGATTTCATGAGCAAAAGGGAATGCTCCCATTGTGCAGCCAACGGCCATGAATCAGAGCAGAAGGGAACCCGGGGCTGATATAGTACACGCCTGCACAGTCAAGGGGTATTATTCTTTCCAGGTCTTTTTACAAATGAATGCTTGAATTAGAAATATTTGCAAAGCCCCACATCTTTTCACCCTGAAAATGAGTTTGGAAAAACACTCTGAAGCATTTGATTCAATATACCCAAAAACAGGAGGAGATTGGTTATTTGGTTTATTTTGCTCAAGCAACAAAATATTGATTCAGCGTGTAATCCAGGATGAGGATGACAGGAAAAAAGCACAAGGAAGGGGAAAAGATCCAACAGGGGCTTTTAAATTATCCTGTAGTGCAGCTCAGTGTGACGTCCAGACAGCCATCCTCACTTCTTCCCACAAAAGTATTTCTGTGTGGCAGCAGTGAGGGGATGGGGGGGGGGGCGAGGACCTGCCGGGTTGCGGACCCGAGTCCTGACGGACGACCCGCGAGAGGTAATAAAAATATCAAAACCTCGGAGGCCCCCTTAACCAAACAAAAAACACATCTGCAGTAAAGGGAACAGTAGTTCACAGTGGGAGGCTGAGGACGCTGAGGAGGCTATAAGTGCCACGGCATCCCACTTCCCACAAATTAACCCTGAGATACCGTTGAATTTAGCGGCGAGCAAGATAAATGCTTTTCGTGTAATGGAGGGGAAACTGAATGTGACACAACCCAGCGCATTGATGATTTAGTGAAGCTGAGGGGCTGTGAAGTGAGCTTATCAAGCCCCGCTAAAGACAGATAGCCTCAGGAATGGAGGTTAATGTAATACACATGGCTCCCAGAGGCCTTTATCTGCCGTTTGACCCGGCTGCCCTGATATCGTTTCATAGCGATGAGGCATCATCTTCGGCCCTTTTTTCCTCCCTTTCCTTTCCTAGCGTTACAGTTTCGGGGAATGTGTCAGGGTGAGATTATGAAGGGCATTGGTGTCGGGGCTTTACAAGCTTGTAAGCCAGATGGACGTATATTTAGGCGGCCACTCAAATGTATTGATAAGCGCAGCGACGTGTGCCTTCAGGTGAAAGAAAAAGGTTGCAGAATGCAGGTATGGACAGAGGGAGATTAGCGGTGTAAATCAAGCGTGGCTGACGGCGAGCTACTTCTGAGACTGATGACAGTTCTCTAAAACAAATCCCCCAAAGTCTCCTAAATCTTCACCTAGTGGTCACTTATATGGTGTCTCCTGTGAATCCAATCCGACATGTTATTCGGGTCATATCAACCTCAGTCTGCTAAAGGACTGATGTAAGTCTGAGCTGCTGTCATCAAAATAAAAGCTCTCTTCCTTGAGAACTCGTTTTGTCTGAAAGGGTCTGCTTTGACACATCCACCTCCTGTCAGCCTCAGCCAGGCTCTGACAGGCGAGGTGACAAAAGGCTGTAATCTCCCTGCCGCTCAGTGTGATTCAGGGACAGGGTGTGTCCCGAAATACCTGCGAAAAAGCCTCCCGGCCGCTAGGCTCGAGTGAGTAAGCGATGACGGGACGTTTCAGTGGACGAGCGTGAACGCCAAGACCGATGGGGAAAAGGCGAGGGGTAGAAAAGTGGAGCGAGGCTTGAGTGAGATCTGCCAAGTGGACGCTCCTTTTGAACGTCTCCTCTGTCGGTGAGAGGCTACAAAAGAGGATCCCGAAGTGTGAGTTTGTGTTGGATCTGTCGGAGGCCGCAAGATGTGTAGTGGGCCCAGCTGCGGTCGCCTCCTGACAGCTGACAAAGCAAGCTTGCTGCGAGTGTGTGTGAGTGTGTGTGGATGCTGTAACACAGGGGAGAAAGGAGTGTTTAAACAAAACATAGGGTTTCAGATTAAATGAGACTCCCCCGATGGAGACATTGGATTTCATTGCAGTTTAATGGCAAGTAAAATGTGTAAATACTTTATATTGCTGCTGCTGGATGAGATTGAACTGAAATGACAGCACAATTTAATCCATTAACCTTTTGAGGACAAATGAATGGGCTTCAACTTCCATTTTATTGTCCATTTATCTGAGGATTGATTTCACATTGTTTCTTTTCCCCAACGCTCAAGGGGATGACTTCAGATTACTTGTTATTCACACGACTTGGGCTGCAACATTTGAGAAAAATTGCTAAGTGGATGAGTGCAATATCCAAATCGCAAGGCAAAATGTGTGAACATATCTGAATTAAGCTTTGTGGAGCTACGGGGAAGTCCTTGCCTACAAATATTATTCTACAGACTTTAAAAAATGTCCTTGTTAGTTTCAGACGCCATTTAAAAAAATCCCACCATAGTGATTCAATACATTTGATAATGTAAATGTTTCCAAATGTAGCCCTACCACCAACAGTGCAAAATATAAAATGTGCTCTTTTCCCTCCATCCGAGAGTTTGTTGATGGTTCTACCGCTCTCATGACGGTCAATGGGAAGCATTCAGTTAGCTTAGCACAACAAAATTGGAAACAGGAAGCCTGAATGCGTTCATAATGTTTAACTATTACTTAAAAAAATTACCTCAACAATTAATTGTTCATTTAAAAAAACAAAAAACAATGTGATCTCATAATATCTATATTGGCATCATACTTGGGTATAACTACATTTCGTAAGCGTCTCTCACTGCAGTAAGAAATAGGCACAAATAAATAAAAGCAGAGGTAGCAGCAATGAAAAGGCCCATTTAGATTAAATGAAATATAAAGTATTTACACATTTTACTGACCATAAAATGTTAACAAACAAACTGTAACATTTAAATATGACAGGGTGTTAGACATCGAAAAGAAATATCACTTAGAAACCAGCCTAGCTGCCTATAAGCCCCATGCATTTGACATTATAGCCCAGGAGAATCTTTTATTTTCTCACCACTTTCCATGTTCTCACACTATAGAAAGTCAAATCACTTCACCGGCTCTGCTGAGCGACCATTACTTCATCATTAGCCAGTTACTGCTTACGTTTGACCTTTTAATGAAACAAATGCCTTTACCGGACACAAACTATGGGAAGCAAAACAAACAAAAACAGACACTTAAACCCATCATTATCAGGCCTCTAATGCAAACCAGATGGAGAGCGGTAGGGGCATACCAACTGCTTGAGGGAATAACAAAGCTCAAAACAATCTTTCACCCCCCGGGTTTCTTTGTATCAGTGTATCTGGTTGTTTGGTCCAACCAGACACACTCTCTTTCGCACCAGTGGTACCAGCGATGATGGTTTGATAAACAAAAGCAATCACTGCGTGTCCTGAACTCGCTCAGAACCAGAATCGGTTTTATTATCAAGTAGGTTTACACATAAGAGGAATTGGCTTTGGTGTAGATGGATAGGTAGATAGATACTAGATATATTGGTAGATAGTTAGGTAGGTAGGTAGATAGATAGCAGTGTTTCCCACAGAATTTGATTCTAGTTGTGGGGGCACCGCACC
>NW_011365874.1:9133-39133 GCF_000735185.1 Notothenia coriiceps | reverse complement strand
GGCTTCAGCGGGCTGGGACCATCGGGTGCGGATATTCGGGTGGAAGAAGCTGCGACCGCTGGCCGTGCTTCAGTACCACACCGACCTGGTGCTAAGCGTGGCCTTCTCTGACCACCAGGACCCCCGACAGAGACTGCTGGCTGCTGGATCCAAAGACCAGCGCATCAGCCTGTGGTCCATATTCAACGAGGGGGCGGACACTGGCTGAACCTCGAAGCTCTGGGAGGATTTATGGACTCTTCATCAGTTCTTTATACTGATTTTAATGTGCCCCGAATGGCGTCAGTGAACAAAATGGCAGCTTTTCAGGGAAATGAAGCAATGCCCTTATATAACAATGTTTTACTCACCTTCTTCAACTTTCTCAACTGAGAGAGATACAGATGCATATGGACTATAATGGTGAAGATATTCTGCATGTGACTATCACACATAACAATTGTAGCCTCTGCTTGGACCCAACAACTGACTTTAGTGACTTGGTGATTAAGTCAATGAGGAGGTAATAAAAAAAGAAAAACTGATACATATATTGGTGGGCTGCTAATATGTTCTCAATTTGTCCTTAAATTATTTCAAGATACTACACAGCCGTCCCTGATTTTGTTTTATGATGTATTCTTTTTTTGTTATTACTATTCAAAAATCTAAATGCCATTTCCCAAACAATGTGTACAGTTAACATCAGAAATATGAAGGTCAACATGTGTGATATATTAGAACAGAAACACCTCGTTAACTCTGGGTTTGGTAGGTTGTTGTTAACACAGCGTACGTCGGGCATGTCCATCCATCCATCCATCTTCTCCCGCTTATCCGTGGTCGGGTCACGGAGGTAGCAGTTCCAGCAGAGAGCCCCAAACTTTCTTTTCCCTGGCCACATCAACCAGCTCTGACTGGGGGATCCCAAGGCGCTCCCAGGCCAGCGAAGAGATATAATCCCTCCACCTGGTCCTAGGTCTACCCCTCGGTCTCTTCCCAGCTGGACATGCCTGGAACACCTCCCTAGGGTGTTTGGAGGTGTTTCTCAAGCATGTGTTACACAATATTATCGTCAATACATAATACAGTATTTCTATTGTATAAAAAAAAAATATATACCTATGGCAGCTGGATATATAGACAGGCAGAACTTGTGAAGCCAACAGAAATATCCCATCTATTCCAAATAGTTCACGAGGCTCTTGTTGACCACTATTTCCAGCCCCTGTTTGCTGAAGCCTTTGTGATGCTGTGTGCAACTATGTGATTGTGTTGACTTATCTGATGGAGATTTGCTCCAGTGGACCTGAATTTGAGGTATAGAGCGCACCTGAGCAGCTCTGTAATCGTGTGTTGTTATTCTAGCAGCTCTTAGCTTAACACACAGCCTGACCTGGGCTGTATTTGTCAAACAAGGTTAATCACAGCAGGGACATAAGGAACAGAGGGCTGTTGGTTTAGTGGTTTCTGGTGATCTGCAGAGGCTCTCTGTGGTCAGTGTTACCTGTGTATGAGCTGGTTTTATTTTCTTAACAAGTACTACTTCTTTGTTTATGAAAAATGTCAGAAAACTGAAGAAATCTCAAGTTAAAGAATTAAGTAAGGGATATGTTTTGGTATCATCTGTAAGGGTGATCAAAAGCATTTGGAATGAAACGATTGTTAAATCTTACATCTACTTCACATTCAATGCCATATAGAGTGGTGCAGGAATGAGGCTTACAACCAGAAAGATAGTTAGCATTTCCCCACTCCCCTCGTCTTAAAGTCAATGGTTTTTTAATTTTTGTTTTTGTTTAAATGCCTGAAATAAGCTCTGTGGTGTACACACTCTTAACATATTGAAGCTTATTTTGTTCTACGACATAACAAAACGACAGTTGGTAAAAGATTACCAAACGACACTAACAAACACCAGCACTCTGAATATTAGCCACCTTTAGCTTAGCGGTTGTGATATAAAGTCATGTGACCGCGATATAATACATTAGTTTGTAACCTAATGTTAGCTTTTTAATTCTGGCGACTGCATTTCCCCTTTAAAAATCATACAAGTGGTGTTAGTATGTGGAGATTATCCTGCTGAAGGAAATGTGTTCACAAACGTGTGTTGGCCACAGAGCTTTTATCCTGCAATATACCGAAATCCAATTTTTATAAAATGTTGTCGAAGGAGCCCTTGTGATGCTAACTTCTGTGTCGGCCATCTCTGCACAATTTCTATACAGATGTATTTTTAAGAAACAGACTTTTGTCACGAACAAGGCCAAAGGTGGTCCTGTTGTGAACGTCCCAGAGAAAATAGAGAGGTGTTGTTTTTCTGTCTCTAATAATATCTCTGAGTCAACGAGCAGCATGGGAGCTCATGTTTTACAGCAGTGCGTTGGGAGGCCGGGGGCTTCAAACGCTGCACGTCGTTCTGCTTCATAAAGGCTTCGTCTCCTGGGATGACCCCGAGTTGAAGAGCTCATCATGCTGTACAGGAAGGGCCTGAGAAATCAAAGAGCCAGACCAGCATAATGGCCCCGAATCGTTAGTGAACAGAGGAAAGACGAGGTCATTCGCTAGCTGTGACGCAACTGTCATTGGGGGGGAAAAAGAGAATAGCTGCAGTTTTGGTTGCTTGCATCAAATTCTTGTTTTGTATGAGTTTCTGTGCTCATAACTTGTTGAATTCCCTTTTTTTTTATCATTTAAAAAACCGGGGGTGTCCAAACTACGGCCCATTTTGAATCGGCCCTCAGCAAATTCTAAAAGTATAATGGAGTATGGCCCACAAATGAAACTTGTGCTTGTCTTATATTGTACTTCTTAAATGTACAAATATATTACACAGTAGTATTCATGTGTTAATACGACCACTAAATTCAGTCAATTAAAGTTGGAAACATTTTCTTACATATCTTAGTTGATAAGAAAAAAGCCCAATGACTTATTTCCATAACAAGCTTGAAATACACCCTTCCTATTTCTCCTTATTATAATCAATCTGAGGCTTCTGTTTTAAGGGATGAGCTGCCAACACTCACAAGCATCATTTACCTACATTTGATTGATTTTGCTAATTTATAACTGAACTTATGAGGCAATATACCTCCTTTACTGAGCGGCCCAGCCCTTCGTATATTTTTCTGTATGTGGCCTTCTGTGACACCCCTGGAATAAGACCTTTTTCTCTGGCTGGTTTTTAATGACATGTTGTCCCTGTTCCCCGCAGAGCTCCAGCTCCACCTCTTGTGTCTGACCCCGCGGGTGACATGTCGCATTCATACTAACTTCCTAACCCTCCTGTTGGCTTTGAACAAACACTCGTGGTGGCGTGGGCCAGCTTCCGTCCATTCTCTGATAAATCAAATGCTGAATCCATTGGAACAGACGGCAACCGGCTGGCTTTAGAAGTGCCTGTTGGGGTGGCGGTGGACCTCATAAATCACTTCATAATGGATCATTTAGGAAGTCAATAAATGGACAGGGATACCGTGTGCACAATAGCCCCCGTGCTTCACTTATCACCTAACGTGTGTCATCCTTGGCCTTGAGGGTCAGAGGTCAGCCTGGCTCAGGGATCGGACATTATCCATTGCCTTTTGTTGGTGTTGGTGTGTGAGTGAGTGAGTGAGTGAGGTGGATGCCTTTACTCCCTGAGCCTTTGGGTGCATTCATGGACATGTGAGACGTCACACTGAGCCTGATTATTTGAAATGAATGGTTGAGGAAAATAATCCCGTCCGTAGAAGCCAAAACCAATGTTCCGCCTCACGGCTAAGTTGGTTTTATTTATTTTTTCAAATGTGACTTAATACAAATGTATTAAGTCTGTTGCCCGGTGGTGATGATGTGTTTTGATGTTCTGTATAAAATGTCTGTCAGCAGCTTCATACACACCATAAACCCTGGTACCTTTTGTATTAGTTGAGAGGCCATGGTTAGGGGGGGGGGTTTAGGTACAGGACTCTGATTGGTTTACCTGCCTTGTTTTTAATAAATGTCCCCAGATTCGGCATGCAGCGAGGCAGCAGAAATGTACACAGAGGTGGAGCGAACTAATGGAGACCCTGATAGGCCGGTCACTGCAGATGTTCCAGATGCAGCTGGGTGTCAACGGATGCTTTAGGTCGCATTACCATCCATCCTCTGCCTCTCCATACTTCACTGGCAAGTCCTTGGCACTGTTTCACTGACTGAGACATCTGGGCACAGTATTGTAACTGAGCGGGTTGCTCTTTTCCTCCGTGTGAAACGAAGGACTCATTGAAATACTGTGTCTGAAAATGGCCTGTTGAAAGCATGCCGAAGCATTTAAAGGTGCACGTGAAGAAATGTAATGTGGTCAAATATTCCAATGTACGCTTTATAATGATAATATAAGATGGTATTGAGGTGCAATTCATGATCATTCCTCCAGTAGGTGCAGTTTCACTGATTGCAACAACAAAAAATGTACTTCACAATAATTCAAAATATCTGTAATCTTAGCCTATAAAACAACTTTATTCAGTCGGCTATAACGAAGCTTAATTAAGGTGCTAAACAGTAAATGACTCACGTGTGCCTTATTTGAATATCTATATAGATATGGTCCCTTAAGACTGTAGGACAGGGTTACAAAATGAGGTCAGCCCTCAGGCTTCAATGTCAAGTCGCCTCAGACTGATGCATACTCCACCAGGGACACCATTTATTAAGAATGCAACATATGCAGGACATTTTCATTGCTGGATTGGGTTTAGATAACATTTGGACCACTCTTAATGGGGCAGGTGGTGAGAGAGAACGAAGAGGCTGTGAGATATTACTCATGTAGGCTACTGTACGTAACTCAAATCTGAGGTAGTTGTACTCTACTTTTATTGAATCCTTTTATTTAATGCTAGTTGAAATGTAAACAAATGCAAAATATTGTACATTTGATTGTTTACCGGTAAAGATTTGCCATGCTAATGTCAGTCGTACTGCTTTAGACAGACTGTACTAAAACGGTTGTGCATCAGCAGTGCCAGTAATGTTTCCTTTGCGTTGTGAAACCTATATTTAGTCCGCATATCGCTTTTTGACTCTTCCACAACACCGATAAACTCACTATCGTCTCCCGCTGCTTCTGGACTTCCGCCCGGCTCTCCTCGGCACCTGCAGGCCGGCGACGGTGCTCCACAGGCGGCTTCCTGACCAGACGAGAGGGGCAGCAACAGCGACACTGAACAGGCTCTGAGGGCCATGTTTATGAGCAAGTACAGATTTGTTGAAGTTATATTTGTGTGTGTCCACCTTATTATGACTTCACTTTAACTAAATGTACGTTAAATTAGGGACTAGTTAGCTACAGTTATATTAACACTTGCTTGTCAAATGGGCATATTAGTGTTATTTTATTTATTTTAATGATGCTACATAGCTAGAATAGACATTTCAGGATATATTAAAACTTAATTTCCCATAGTGACAACATAATATTGTTCTATTGCAAAGTAAAAGCTTTAGTCACCTTCCCAACCATCTTCTTCTTTTGTTTTGTACCACCAATTGGTGTCCATATGAGTGGAAACATTATTTAACCTTTGACACATTATAAGCCTTTAACATTAGAGACTAACTACTTTAAGGAGCTTCACAACAGCCTGTCAAAGATTTAGCAAAGGGAAGCAAAATGTTGCTCAAATGTTTAAATACAAACACTGTGTTAATGCCTCTGAATTGTAAATAAAGTGGTGCTCTTATGAGGGAATAATTAGCTAAAGTGAAATTGACACCTGCTTGTCAAGTAGGGCCATTATATTATACATATTTGAATGATGCTAAGTAGCTAAAATCGATCTTTTAGGCTGCCATTCATTCTCCATATTGACTTCAGTTCAATTGCAAATCAAAGCACAAAAGAACACCTTTTTTTTTTTACAGCAAACGAGTCTGCGTTAAAATGAGTGAAAACATTATTTAACCTTTGACACCTTTACAAGCCATTGAAACTACAATAAGGAGTTGATCAAAGGCCTGTTTGAGATGTCGCAAAACAGGCAATGAGATACAAAATGTTGCTCAATTAAAAAAAATAAAAACACTATGAATGCCTGATTTTTAAGTAAAATAGCACTAACTGAGGGCATGGTTACATTGTAGGCCAATTTGATTATTTGATATCTTTTAATGACGCTAAGTTGCCTTCATAATACACTTTCATTGTAAAGTAAAAGCTTTACTCAGCCCCCGAATAACAACAACAAAATCGACAACCAATTAGCCTGCGTTTAAATGAGTGGAAACATTATTTAACCTTTGACACCTTTACAAGCCATTAAACAGTCAGAGGTCAGGCGCCCTCAGGCATCCTTCCCCTGCTGGGTTCAAGGAGGAAAAATACATTATTGAAATGAATCATTAGGGAATGTTTCCTTTTGTATCGTGACAGACACACATCCCAAAGCAGACTGTTTTCCCCCAACGAGATTAACCTTGACAACAAAGCATTCCTCATAGGACTAGGAGATGGAAATGGCCGCACAGATAGGACACCGTGGCGTTCTTTAAAAATCACCCAACTGTCACATTAAATATGACCAATGATATCCTTTCGGGGAGAGAGGAAATTAAAAGTCTGTCTTTTTTCAACTTTGAATAACATGACGGGTTCTTTTTTTTCTTGGAAGTTAGATTTTGAAAATACTTTTTTCAAAATGTGTTTTTTTTTTTACAAAATCTTTTGCAAAAATAGAATGCTGCATGACTTTTAGATAACAAAAAAGTATTAGTGTTCCAATTTTTTTCTTTTTTCTTATCCGTCTTATACTTTAGGCCCTCGTTAGCAGTTTTCCTATTTAATTTAATTTATGGAAATTAATATAGTTTTAAATGAGCTTGTTTTAGATTATTTTCATTACTCACTTAACAGAAAATTCAAGAGGGAAGTGTAGAAGTTGGAAGTACGGTCGATGAGTGCATTTATGTGTTTTGCTTCCTCTTTTTTTTCATAGCACCAGCTGCAGATTTCAACATTTGAACTACAGTGCAGGCTAATGTTTAGACAGCCTCCTGGTCCTGACTTCCAACGACTGCAGGAACAACAGACACCTCAACCCAATGAAGCAGGGCAGATCCGGTCAGAGAAACCAGAACAATGCTCTCAGTGAGGTAAGCTTATTTCCCCCTTCAGCAGTGCAACAGCAGGCAAAGCTTTGAATGGAAGATCTGCTCAAAGATTTTTATGAATTACAAGAATTTAATGTTTATTTTACAGATACAGAACAGTCATTCTGCTTCATTTATTTACTTTGAATTGCTGCAAGTCAGTGCCATGGTACAAGCTTCTCAGAGCGGCTCAAGATGTTCAAAATCAAATCTTGTATTTCTTTTATTTTTTATACCTCAAACAAAAACATTTGGGTGTGTTTCGACACCCTTCTCTGATGAGCTCAACATGCAAACATCTCGTCTACCTAGAAGGTTGATGTACTATATAACATATGGCTTTTTTGAAAGCAATACAAACAAATCAAAAAGTGCATCCAACACAAAAAAAAAATTCAATTCCAGTCTGTGATCAAAGGTATTGTCCGTGTTAAAGAGAGGTCCCTCCTGCCTCCTCTGTTTTCTGGCTCAATGTCCGCACCGCTCGCCGTGCAGCTTTTCCCATTCGGGTTCAAAGGTCAAAGCAGGCCTCTGAAAGGACTCAGAGCAGGTGCTTAGCGCAGAGATGCATTTCCTTTAAATAAATACGGGGTTTATCCAGCAGAGTTTCAGGCGGTGGACGCACCCCACAGGTTGCCATCAATAGACAGGACTGTGTTGCCTTTCCTGTTTCCATTTCCCACAATGCATCGCTCCTTACCGGGGCCCGTAGTCATAGTTAGAGGGGCCGCTGGTGGCTGAGTACATGTTAGCCGTGGCTGGGTTCATGTGGTGGTGGTAAGTGTGTCCTCTGATGCCGGGTAAAGGATAGGGCGAGGGCCGGGTCTTGGCTCCCAGGTAGTGTTCGTAGGTGGTGGGGTACTTGTAGGGGTGGTGGTGCAGGGTGTCCGGCGGGAGACCGTGGGGGTCTTGGCGAAGGTCATGGGGGGGGCTGGGTCTGCCGCTGGAGAGTGAGACGCCGTGGAGGCCCCCCGGGACGGGCAGGGCGGGGCTGAGGACCCGGGACATCAGCTGGTGGGCCGGGTCTCCGTGTATGGGCGTGCCGCTGGGGTCCCGCTCGTACTCCCTTCTGCTGTCCTCTAAAGAAAGACAGGAGAAAACAGTCAGAGCTAGCCAATGTGTTGTGAACACCAGCAGGCTGTGTGTGTGTGTGTGTGTGTGTGTGTGTGTGTGTGTGTGTGTGTGTGTGTGTGTGTGTGTGTGTGTGTGTGTGTGTGTGTGTGTGTGTGTGTGTGTGTGCTGTGTGTGGTGTGTGTGTGTTGTGTGTGTGTGTGTGTGTGTGTGTGTGGTGTGTTGTGTGTGTGTGTGTGTGGTGTGTGTGTGTGTGTGTGTGTGTGTGTGTGTGTGTTTAAGCCAGTAACAGATTGCAGGGGGTACTGATAATACAATTATAATTCCACAATTGAAAACCCCTAAAATGACTAATATTTGTTATATTATCCTCAAGGTCAAATAGTATTTAGATAGATATTATATATTTAAACAAATGATCATATATTATTAATACTAACATCTGTTATTGTCCAAAAAATGCATTCAAATACAATCAAAATAGTTTTGTTTTTTTTATAAACCAGAGCTATAGAATCCCTTCTGATGGATTACAGGTTGTTTGAAGCCAGGGTGAAACTAATGATTATTATTGAACTAATAAACAAATACATTTTATGTCAAGAAAAAGTATTATTCATTGCAGGTTTTACTGATTATAAATCTATCATCTGGTATATGATAGCACAATACCCTGTACTATAGTAGTGGTTGACTTGGACTGTGAATGCAGCATTGTGCTGAACTTAATGAAACAAAATGAAAAGAAAATGAGGTGAAAGATGCCAAAAATGAAAGCAAAACATTTCCTCTAAAGGCTGAATAACTTAATATGAATATGGTTTATATTTGATAGCGGGCACGAGTTGTGAAATGAAACAAAGAGCGAGCTGCAGACCTTTCTCAGAGCCGTTCTGCGGAGGCGGGGACGACATTGGGTTTCTTGTTCTGGCAAAAGCACTCATTATTGGCAGACAGCCTGGTCTGTGATTCCTGGGCCTGGAGCAGGGAGAAAAGAGGATTCAGTTACACTCAGTTAATGAATGTCAAAAGGCACCATGTCTTTATATTAAAATGATGAATGCACATATTAAGAGTTTACACTGTTGCGTGTAATTCACTTTAACACATTGACAGGCAACCAAATGTACAATAAACGAAGCCACCTATTACATGACTCAGATTGGCCTGTTCTGCAAACTAATAACAAATTCCCATAAACCTTAGCGTGATAGCGTGTTTACTTAATGATCCGAAGAAAAAATACATTTGCAGGGGTGGATGAGCAGCGTTTGGATACGTTTGGATACGTTTGTGCATTGTGTTTTGCAGTTGGGTGTGGTTTATTTTATTGTTACAATTACGAGTGCGTGTGGTAATTAGCCATTAACGGGAGAACATGGTCTGTTGACTTCCAAGGAATATGCCCTGATTTGTAAACGTCATGGCACACATTGCGGTTGTTATTATGGCAAACTCCACCCATCTGGCAACTGTGTGAGATTAGACAAACAGCCAAACTATTTTGCAAGTGCACTCTGTGCTGTGTTGAACATTTCTACACCATGTGGAAACATGCCAGCGGGCTTTATGTTGAGAGCACACTCACCAGTCCTCTGGGTCACAGTCTCTGAAGCCCTTTGCGAAGGGATTGCTGGCTATCTTCAGCTGCGTGATCTGAAATCCAGAACATCAAATAAACCTCAGTGCACTCGTACACAAAGTCATTCTGAGAAGGCATTGCATTTGATTCCTAAATCACAGCTGTGGTAGAGTAGCTTGATGGGGCTGGCCATTTTGGATTGGAAAGCTCTTCTGTCCATATCTTGAACACTACACTTTGTTTTTAATAATATTTGAGAAATGTTACAGGTCTGCTGTTCAGCATCATGTCCATTCATGTTATTTAAAACACATGTGAATTAATATAACTGCCAGTTAATATAAAGCTTATTTAGCATTTATTTCTAAACTATTTTGTAACCTTTGGAGCTGCAAAGTATCTCATTTGTAGAATTCCATTCATGTCCTAAATAATTAGTAGTGATATGCTACACAATTATAATTGTTCAAGATTCAAATCAAATGTTAATATGTTTCATGTTCTCACTTCATGAGTCACATTATGAATTATTGTGTCATATTTAATATAAAAAAGGACAAAGTTATTGTATCTCCTGTTCACAGTGCGACCATGGAAATACACTCTAAAAAACGTCCATCTGAAGGCATCATTAGATTTGAGTTGATACAGACTTGAATCAAGTGTGAGATATAATAGTAATGATTTAAATAAGATTTCTATAAACAAACGTCATCATCCCACACAAGCAGCTCTTTCTCATTATTCTCAAAACAAGTTCAGTTAGAATGTTTTGACTAGATATAAGTTGGTTAGTCTTAGCAGGATCAGGAGCTTTTGCATTGTATTCCAATCACTATTACGCAACCAATCAGATTACTTTTTTGATAGCAGCCACATTTTATTCCAATGTTTCACTCGTCAGATTCGCTTTGAATAGCTGCTGAATGCACTCATGTGTTAATCTAAACAGACCCCAAGTCTGATGGAAAAAATGAGCGATGCAGAACAGCTAGCGCAGAGTAAAGGCAACATTTACGCAAAACAAAAAAGCGCGTATAAGAAGACATTTTGATTTTCGTAGGATCGTCATGCATTTATCCAAAGAAAAATCACAATCAATATCAATTTGATTATTAATATTTTAGTTAAAAGTGACCTTTTTATGGTATTATTTTCTCATGGTATCACTCAACTTAATCCATTAATATAATATTTAAGGTAAAGCCCCATGGTCAGTTTCTGCACACCACCCCACGTTTCTTTCACACAGGGTAATAAGGTCTCTTACCCGGTGGTTCTGGTAGGCTGTGACTGCTGTGAAGCGGGTCTCCTCAAAAACAAAAGTCTTGTAATTCTCCTCGGCATATTTCTCGCTGTCCTTGCGGGGGTCCACATAGACCACGTGGAACCGGGGCTGGTATCGGTGCATGGAGTTCAGGATGATCTGGAAAAATAAATCATATTATTGTTTTATGTCTTATATATATTTAGGTTGCATTGTTGGAGACTCAAGATATTCATAAATACACTGTGCATGTGACAATAGAGCCTTTGAATCTTGAATCAGCACTGAAGGAACGATCTCCTGAAACTCAGTAAGACTATTTTCGATTATAAAAAAAATGGAAAAACTGATCAAATGAATAAATATATCTTGATTGGATAACATAAAACAAATATATTCTTAATAAACTATCTTGAAAACAAAACGAGTTAGAATGGTGGGCTTTAAAATAATCGCATGTGACGTTGTCAAACATATTCAATATACGTATTTGTGGATACAAAAATAAGCGGTTTGGTAAATACCATTAGGCTACATACAGAAATAACCTGACGCTCCCGTTACATTTGCAGACATGTATCTAAAGACCATGTGCCCTAATATTATCAGAACATCATCGTCTCGATATATCCACATTTCCATGCATAAGCAATGGGCTTTTCCAACCATTTCCCATTTAATCTAAAATAGCCATTACCGCCGGTAAAACTAATACAACAATCACTCAGAGAGGAAGATCCAGCGCGAGGGTGAAACAATTCCCATCAATGATGGAATATTCTACTTTCTTTCCGTCATTGTTGGAGCAAAGCCTGATTTGCTGAGCCATTTTGTGGAGTGAGAAAAGCTTTTTGGCCACATCGGACTATTAGTCCAAATAACAAGTTGTATTATTGTATAATCACGCGTATTAATCAATTTGAGGGGGCCAAACCTCTCCTTCACAGTAACGTTAATTCAATGAGTTTACAGTTTATGCATCACCAGTTGGTCTAGTTTTTGTTTGACCTTTTAAGGTGTTGGTTTATCGTACAAGGCTCTCAAATATGAAAATTCTACAAATACAGTAAATTAAGTCGTTGTGTATTAAATAATTATTCGCATAGTGACTTTATCGGCCGTCTGCATGATAACTCTAATTTGTCGAAATGAACTTCGGCCCACACTGTGTGTTTGTAGAAGTTATGCTCGTCTTTTTTGCATGGATTCATTTCCAGTAGTGTACTCACATGGCCGTTGTCATCCAGCAGGTTGTTGGTGAGCTTGAGTTTATCAAAAGAGACAATCTGCTTCATCCACTGCGCGCCTTTGGCCGGAGAGTCCGGGTGGTAGTGCACCCTGCCCGGCGTGGCGGGGTCCGCTTTACCGGCGACCAGCCACGAGGAGCTGTGAAAAGCATACCTGAGAGATGGAAACATCTACAATTAGAAATGTTCCCACATCATCAATAAAAGTGTTGCCTTAAATGTCAATGCATCTGCTGACATGAGATACACAAACGGAAGCTATTCAGAAATTATAATATGCCTCATAACCTAACAAATAGCGAATATCTCTCCAATAGTCACCAACATATTTGTAGTATGAATCGGTTCAGTTTGGAAATGTTTATAAATGTGCTTAGGCTATATTTATTTCCGATTTATTATTTATTTCAAATGTAGTTTGCTTGGTGTAATTTACCACTGTAGTGCAATGTGTTGTGCCCCTTGCCAAAAATATTTCGGACTAGTCCAATTTTAACGCTCCTGCAGTGTCCGATGTGTGCGCAGTTTTGCAAATAGTTACCTGTAACGTTTGTCGTCTACGGGCAGGAAGTCCATCAGCAGCATGTAGTCTGACATGGGATCCATCCCGAATATTTTCACTTGGAAAGTTGGAAACATTCTCCTGGAAAAGGAAAAACACACATCGACTGTTATAGGCTATGTGTTGCTTTGGCTGCCTTCACGTGCTCACATTTAGTATTCAGAAAACTGGATCCTCAGTGTGTGAACGGTGCTTTTTAACTATTAGAAATGAATGGAATTCGTCACAGGAGTAAACTAATTATTTTTGCCAAATGGTTTTTGTGCAAAGCCAGAGGGCCGTGCAGCTCCCGGCCTGCTGAGCTTCATTTGGCCCGAGCAACAGGAGGACATGAGCTCCGAGCTTTTGGACATGACGTGATCCTGTCCGTGCGTAACCAGATAAAACTCTCCTTCATCTGAATGGAGCTTTGGGTTTGTTGCCTTTTTTGCTCTGCTTTCGCAACTCGTGAAAAGACTCGTTAACTTCTCCTCTGCTGATTTGACGAATTCCAGACACATGAAGGGCTACAAACATGTAGTGGAAATACACACTTGCGCGTAATGGGTATAGACGAGGTGTCATTAATGTTCCAACAAATATCCAGAATTGTGTATGAAAAAACATGGAATAATTTGGATGCAGTGCTCTCTATATTTCTCCTATTTGCAATCACGTGTCTGCTTTGTCTCCAACAATTGTGGATTGTGGATAAAAGTGGATTGCATCGCTCTTGGTCTTTCAGATGCAGGGGCTCGTTTAGCGGCCATGACCACAAACATTTGTTTTTCTCCTCCATCTTATCTAGGTAACTACACAGGGCAGATCCATATCCCCTAAGAACACGGGTTGGAAGTTGAGTAATCCGCAGAGTCAGTGAAAGGGATCCTAAAATCAACGCTCAATTAACGTCGTGTTGTGGCTAGGTGAGGCTGAAGGAGCCTCTAAAGTGCTCTGCTGCAGATCTGCTTTCTCCTGTCAGAAACTCAACCCTCACTTTCAGGATTAGATCAATTATCTCATGCCTCTTTATATTACGATAATACAGGATAAAGTCAGGAAAGCATTTGGAGACGCTTTTACGCGCCATGTTCACTGTTTCACGGTTAACAAAAAATAGTGCTTAACATTAGGGTAGCATTTTATTGGCTCTCCAAACGAGGTCAAAGGTGAAAGATGGTAATATTATTGCCCTTCAGATGCAAACAAGGGATAGCATAACTTATACATTTTCAAATTAAAAAAAGATTGTTTTAACATTTGGAAAACTAAAAGGCAAAACATCTTTATGAGGCAAACAAATCATATCATCACCATTTTGAAATGATAAGAAAAAACATATTATAATGGACAATTAATAACAAAATCAAAACTAGATTTGTGTGTGTTAATTCAAGTTTTACATCCACTTCTTGAGCGTGAGAGGGAAGCATTCAGAGGAACGAGGAAATACAAGTAAAAAACACGTGTCGAGGCCCGAGTAAAAACACTATAGCTCTCTGATCAGTTTAGATAGAGGCTGATCTCCGTTCACACATGCAAAGACTCTCAGATTAAAGGCCATAATGTTCCGTATAACAGCGGTGCGTAAACCTGAGACTGTGAAGGAAACCAGCCGAGGGCCACAACATCCCTGCTGGATCCAAAAAACGGCGTGGTGTTTACAGCTGACACACACAACACAAGACAACACACACAAGCCTCCATGCTTCTGACCTCGAATTAAACAGAATCCAGCAGCAGGCCTGAACCACAGCTTTAAATTAAAAATGTGTTGTAAAGACAAACCCTCCGATGTTCGACACGTTAATTTAATTAATCCGATATTTAATTGGCATTTTTGGGCATTGCAAGAAAAATAGGACTTTATTAGTGCTAAAATGTAATACAATTGTTCAGACATGAGCCCTTTTTAAATAAGAAAGTAATATACGTTGTTTTTCATGTTTCAGAAGCCATATATCAATACAAAAATATATTTTCAATTTTTGAAATGAAATGAGAAAAACGAAAATGAAAGACATATTTTTGCGTTAACAGCCAAACAAAGGGGTTATCCATTATGAACTCCAAACAACGAAACTACTAAACCTTTATATGTAAAGCAACTGTATCCCTATATGTGCTATGATATCTAATTTAAAAAACACGAAATACATCGATAAATATACCCTGAATATCTGGTTTGTGTGATAAGCAAAACTGCTCAAAATATTAGCATGTTATATTTAAAAACCAAACGTTTTGAATATGGTTGCTCCTTTACGCAGGATATCAACTCGGCTAATATTGGTATTTTTGTTAGATTAAAGCCTTTAATCTGCTCTGCATTATTTCTCGTGTGCCCACACATGCATTAAGGGAATAATAACTATTGGTGCTCACCTGCCCGCCTTGGTAACGATCATCTCCGTGCCCAGCATATTAAACTCGTCCCATAAAGCTTTCATCTCCAACTGCACGTTAATGGTGGCCACTTTGGGGTTCTTCTTCACGAGGGTTTTTCCGTTGGGAGTGGAGTTGTTGGAGGACGAGGAGCAGTTGGGAGTCCCCCCGTCGCTCTGCGGGTTCTGGCCCGGGTTGGAGCCCGGGTAGTTGTAGTTGTGCTGGGCGGCCGGGCAGGGCTCGAAGTGGGCCTCATGCTGGCTGTAGGGGTCCCCGGGGGACGGGGAGAGGTGGTAGCCCCCCGGCGTGTTGAGGCTGCTCAGGCTGCTCGTCGTGAAGGCTGCAACATCGCAAAAATGGGACAGCTGCGTCAGCCACGGACTGGATATGGCTGAAATCATCCCAAAAGACTGGATTTACTAAATATGCCGTGCACTTTTTCTCGGTTATACAGAAAGTAAAAACAGTGATATCCAGGTGCAGATGTCACACACAAATGCACCCCTTTCGGTTTAAAGGTTTCCGTCTCGGCTGCTCAATAATCCCTGAGGTTGCATCCAGCATGCTACAGTGTGCCTGATCTAAAAGAGTCCGAATAGTGACGAAATGTCTCCAAAACCCTGCGGTGAAAGCTGCTCGCAGAAACGAGCTTCGTGTGAGTGAGTGTTTGCTGCGGATCGATTCCGCCTCTGTTGTGCTCTGCGTCAGTGTGTTACACTGCAACCCAGTCACCTCTCTTATCTGACGCAGAGGGCCTCCCCTTTGCGATAAAACCGGTTCTTATTTCTATTTAGATAAGGAACTGCAGGTAATGTGCCCTTTCCTCGCCTTGGGACGAGACTGATTGACAGTGAAGTGCGCCCCTTTTTAATGGGCTTTCCGGCACTCATTTAACTTTTGGATAAGGTATCGCCCACAACACCCCCCGTTAGCAAACAATAGAGGATGTGCCCGGCAGAGAGGAGAGTAAACGGTTTACAAGGTAAACACACTGATTTGCATGAACAAACAAATAGGCAGCAGGTGACTGTTGCTTTCTCGTTATTGGACAAATAGATCTATGGACTGGATGATCACCCTCTCCGAGCTGGATATGCTCATTATGGTCTGTTTTTACCATTACGCACAGGGTGCCCATGTAAACCCTCCGCCTCTTGGTCTCGTCTTTTATGTATGTGATCCTCGCTACGAATAAAGTCGATTTTCTTTTGTTGAACACTTTTGAGTTTTGGAAACTTTTTTCCACCCCTGTTGTTGCTCTGTGTTTAGACTTCTCCCCGAGTGTCACTACTAGGACTGAATTGCATTATATTTCAACAGCTGTGCCAGAATAAATGTGTTCTAACTTCATTCATGCATTTCAAATGTGGTTTTGCGCTTTGAAAATCTCGATTAACCGAGCAGATTCTCGGGTGTTGTGTCAGTTCAAAGGCTACACATGCTACAGCAGCTCTACGGGCATCAGCAGGGTGATTTACCTTCCATTTCCCGGGTGACAGTGCTGTAGTGCATTTTATAGGAGCTGTGGTTATGCAGGTCTGGCTTGTCCAGGCCGGTGCTCTGTTTCTCAAACGCCGCGTTTCCTGCTTGCTCTGCAGCCGAAATCAGAGAGGCAATACTGAAAGCATTCGCCTTTGGAGAGAGGGGACCGCCGTCGTCCATAGGCGAGAGATCGAGTCTAGAGAAGCCGTCCCTCCTCCGCTTTCCAACCGCGTAGAAAGCAGGAGAAGGCTGCGCACAATGGAGAGGAACATGCGCCAAAATGGGGTTTTCACATTCCTTGAGAGAGAGAGTCTGGGCTCGACTGTTCTTAGAGTATTCCCACAAGTTCCCCGGTTATCTGATTCAGTCCGTAAACTTTTTTAAATCGTCCCACCGTCAAAACATAGTTCAAGAGAATAGAGGCAAACCTTCCCTCGCTTCTCCTCCGGTCGGTGCGGGGAGGTGTCCTCTGAGTCCTGCCTCGAGGAGAAGCGACTGCTGCAAGGAGAATTTCAAAAGTGAGCGAGATCCACGCCTCCCCTGCCCCAGCAGGAAAAAAGTGTCTGCGCTCTGCACTGCATGTTTTATTTCAATATGAGTGTCAGTCATTTTAATTCAACTCCCAACGTCATTCATGCAATGTCCGGCTGTAAAGTGCGCAACTTTTCCACTAACTTATAGGCCTATATGCATATTTCAGCTGCACAGGCACCACAAAGAGTTGCTCCTGCCCCCAAATCTGCCTGAAGCACCAGGGGCTGCACTGGGTCTTTTACGCATGGGCTCACTCTGGAAATGTAGTTTTCCTTTTAATACGTTTGGAAAAACTAAAAGGAATAAAGTTGATTCCCATTCTTCAGGGTTGGGTGTTAACTCAGCCAAATAGCCACATACATAATAAAATAGCTTTTTTGGATTCAAGAAATGGAATCTAGCGAGAAGAGGCAGATTGTTTTGTTTAAGGTACTGGACATGTTAAACTGTTATCACATAAGGAGTTACCTTTTTGGATTCACACCAGTTATAATACATAATAATACTTTATTTGGAGGCAGCTTTGACGAAACCCAATGCCACCTCCAGTTCATAAAAGAAAACGAATCTATACCTTTAGGCTTTTTTGTCTACTTTTTTTGCGTTTTTATGACTTTTACTTAGCCCCTTTCCTCCTATGCCACATACCTAAAGATAGGAACTCTACTGGACAAAATGCCTTCGCTGCAGTCAGTAAACGCACACAGACAAACACACGAGGCACTTGAGGCCGCAGCTGGACTTGACCTCTCCTCCTGTATTGCCCTGTAGCTTCTCAGATTATCAGGTCCAGTCTAATGTTCAGCAGCGAAGACGTGTTGTTTTGGAGCTGCTGATACAGAGCGGAAGGTCTCATTTACACCGGGAGTCTCTGAATTAAGCGTGAAGGCAGCAGCGGGGGTCTAATGGGATAAAGCAGTTAGAGGATTAACTCTTATTTGTTTTGGATGTTTCTCCGCGGGAGTCTCTGAGCATAAATAAACTACTGCAATGTGTTGGTAATGGCAAATGGATAGATAGATAGGTGAGGAATTTGATTATAATGGTGCATATAAACACATTTTTAATCACTTTTATGAAACTATTGTATTACCTTTTAAAACACTTGTGAACCAGAAATATAAGAATATGCAAAAAGTAAATAAAGGAACGGACAAAGTAAAATAAATTATGTACAGTTTATCAGATTCAAAATATAAGAAGAATTATGGAAAAGGTTGCAAAAATATTCAGAGAAATGTACAAGTTTAAAGTTAGGAGTAGTGATTTAGCCCTCAGTTTATTTAGATTGTACCCAAATATGAAATGAAATAAATGGTAAAGTCAAAACCAGTGTAAACCATCACCAAATGCAGACTTTTTCTTCCTCTTTTTTTTAATCAGATATGATGCCATCGATACCGACTCACTTCATCATGGCCGAGTCGGAAGCCCCCTTTGTAAATACTCAGGTGATAACAGACAAAATACAGGAGCAGATCAGAATGGGAAGAGACTGTGTTGGAATCCGCTCGCGGGCCTCAGAGCGGCCGAAGCACAGTTCAACATGAACTCCTGAGTTTGAGAGGACATTTTACACGGAGAAAATACACTTGTTTAACATTAAGCCTCATCAAGCCACACCCCAATCCAAAGCAACAACACATGTCAACACATTAAAATAAAGTGCTGTGAAAGTAGAGGAAGTTTCAGAGCAGAATTCATGTGGCAAGCGCTTACAAAAAATGAAAAGAATGTGATTTTTTTTCGGTGAAAAAACACAATATTGGCTTCTTAAGAATACAGTTGCGTAGGAATAAAATACATAAATAAAAGGACTGTCCTCTCACTTTTATTGGAAATCCATGGCCCTCGGAATGTTAATTAAAAACACTTTATTGATACATGAATGGCCAACGACTCAAGTATTTATCAGGGGTTTCAGTTACTTTCATTGCACAGAAGTTAACGGCGAATGATACCAAAAACTGAAATCTCTGTAGCTCCTTTTATTTTAAAGGAACAGTTTCCATACAGTGTGAAATAAGGCTTTTATTACTATCATACACAACAGGCTCCTTTAGCACATGTGTTACTCTACGACTTTTAGATTTCGTTACATTCACGCATCTGTGACACGACAATCGTTTTTGTCCTTTAAAATATAGTTTTATTATTCATGTTTTTAACCAATCTTCCTTGGAATATGTTTGCTGTAGGACCACGCGCTGCAGACCTTTCCTCTCGGGCTGACAACAAGTCGACAAAGTGAGCAAAGTGTGAGCTGATAGGAGGAAACAGCCTGAACACTGACTGACGGACACACAACAGCGAGGACCAAGTCAGTCTTTTGTCAATATAAAATCAGGTTATTTGTTTATTTTTGTAAAATTATTATTCACATAGCATAGCCTATTAATAACTTTTACCATGTTTTCAAACGAGTAGGCTCCATGTGGAACTGATAGAGGAGAACTCTTGGATTTATTGATTAGAGAAAACGTGTTTTCGTAAACTTTGGATCGGTCAAAGTCCTCTTTAGAGTGGATGGAATTGTACATTTTAGTATTAATGTCGAAAAGAATGATCTCTAAAGATTGTTACACTTTGTATACATACACTCGGCCGATGGCCCTGCTGACGTAGAGCAATATAAACAGTGACATGGCACTGTTTAGTGTAGTTAGTGCATCCGTAAAAATAAATGTGCCCACTGCCCACCTTTTAGTCCCAATTTCAAAGCCCTCACTTCAGCTCACGGAGTTTTCCTGCAGGCATCATCCACCCTATACCCACATATAATCGGCAGAACTGAAAGTATTTACATTTGATATTTAAAAACATTTTTTTAGGAGTTCAAATGTTTTTTT
The DNA here is from genome assembly GCF_000735185.1 of Notothenia coriiceps. Classification (NCBI taxonomy): domain Eukaryota; kingdom Metazoa; phylum Chordata; class Actinopteri; order Perciformes; family Nototheniidae; genus Notothenia; species Notothenia coriiceps. The sequence goes on along the minus strand of NW_011365874.1, from coordinate 19,074 downwards.
CACTTTTATTTTACTCAGGAAAATAGTATCCTCTCTTATAGCGCGTCGTTCCCTAAGCTATATTACCAGAGCGCTTCTCTCCAAACGGCACAGATATGAAGTGGCCTAGGGGGACTGGGGCCACCAGAAGGAAAACCTGCGGGCCTTCGGTGCCATTTGACGCGAACCTTTACGCACAAAAACACATTTGTTCGATACAGTTTTATTAAAATCGGTCTCATTGCATTTACCTGTGCGTAACATTCTTTTAACACATTTTGAGAATCTGTCAGTGACCCTTATCCCCACATGCTGCTGGTTATCTGATGTTCCCCCTGATGTACATACAGGACAGGCATGTGTGGTCCTGTTGTGGTAACATGACAAATCAATAACACAACAAAAAGAGATCCCGCCCATGCCTCATTAAATGGCTCAGATCTCGGCTGCATTTCTGTGTTATTAATAAACAGAGATGTGATAGGTCATCTCTTCTTCCTCTCCTTTCTGCTCTCTCTCTCCTAAAAAAAACCCCCTGCTTTGACGTGTTTTACGCTTGTGTGGTATTCATATTTATCTCCCCAGTGTTTAAATTAACGAGCCACAATCAGGATGATAACATTATTAATTACGCGCTCCCATCTTTTAACACATAATAAATCACCAGGTGTGCCACTCATCATAAAAACAATGATGTTCACATTCATGTTGCGTGACATTAGCAGTGGGGACCGAGGCGGCGCACTCCACGTATTAAACCCTATCCTGTGTAAATATTAGTGTAAATCCCGGAATAAGGGAGAGGAAGTGAGCAGTTGACAGCCCGGGGTGTCCTCGCGGGGCTGCAGGAAATGCACGGGGAGATGCAGGTATGCACGAGGAAGTATTCAGAAAAGTGCCTCAACTATCAAGGCCCTACAAACGGACCATAACAACAGCTATAACAATAATCGATTCTTTATTCAGAAGAAAATGTAGATATAAAAACACTTTTATTTTCTTATCATTAGCGCTGACTTTACGTTAATACACAGAAATTAGAAATTGGCTTATTTTACAGAAAATACATTTTATGTGGGCCAATAAGCTACATGGTTACTTTATGTATTTACTATATATATTTATCTATGTATCAAGGCAATATACAAAAATACGTTGGTGTATATAATTACTGTTTATCTTATACTGCTGATATATCTTTACTTTTGGTTTTACTTTATAATTATTGTGCTATGTCTTACCTACGTGCTGCTCTGACGAATTCCAAAATGTGGATCAATACAGCATATCTAATCTAATCAAATGCTGAATACAAATATAGAAATAGCTATTATTCTAGCATTGCTATATACTTTAGGTTTTGCTGTTAAATACTAAACGCTTTATCTTTTATTTTTAATATATTTGAAGCTTTTACGCACCAGCAGAGTCTGTTTGGTTCTGTTTGCCATATTTCTGAATGCCTTCATTCACTCCTCCTGTATTAAAATGTTTCCACGTCTTTTCCCGACATGAAATCTCCACATCAGCGCGAAGTCTAATTGGAGATTTTCAGTAAAAACGTCCAAACGTTTCACCACAGTGTTGAATATTTGTCCGATGTCTATCACTATTTATTTTTCCGCTATTTGTAATCTCACTTCTGTCGTTGAGTGGTTACTTCTTGGATATTTTGAATACTTTCTTTCTCCGGTGGTTCGTCGCCATAAGGAATAAATAGAAATAAAAAAAATCGCTCAAATGGTGTATAAGATATTGTGTGTAAGTATGGAGGCTGATATTGAAAATGTGTTATTTCAGTGCATACTGGGTTTATTTTCGCAGCGGGGCAGATCGTAAATACTGATGTGAGTTTGTGTTCACATTGTGTTAGTGGTGTTTGCAGATCGTCCTTCAATAGCCCGCCAGTCATGCGTAAAGGCGACATACTACAGTAATCCTAGTCAATTTCAATAGGTTCAGTCATAATACACCTTCAAACATCACAGCCACTCACAGGGGGAACAAGTTCTCACACCCATTAATTAAGTAAAAGTAAAAATACTACAAGTAAACAGTATAAGTACAAAGGTATTAACATCAAAATGTACTCAAAGCTCCAAAAGTTAAAGTACTAATGTTTCCAATTGTCCATTTTAATATTATGAGTTTACTGTTAAGTATTATTGAAAACATTATCAGCTTGGAATATCGAAAGAAAATGTACACATAATGTTGAATGGCTCTTTCAAAGTAATTTATTATGAAATGATATTATATTATTCAGTTTTTTGTACAAAGATTTAAATCTTGTAGTTGCTCGATATGGAGCCACTTTTATAGACTTTAAAAACTACTTAGTACTACATCATCATCATATAGGAATATCCTGTTTTTTATATTTTATACAAAGTTAAGTAAATGTGGAGTAGAAGGAGCATGAAATGGAAATACTCAAGTAAAGTACAAGTTTGTCAAAAATCATTCTTAACTACAGTATTTGGGTAAATGTACTTAGTTACTTTGAACCAATGCAGCCACACACGCTAAAGGAATGTAATAGGAATACAAAAATCATAAAATTACAAAAGAAAAATGACTTAAAGGTCGGTCTAGTTTGTGTGCATTATTTTGAGGAGCTGTCAATTTGTTTTTAATATAAAATTAGGAGATGAATTCTGCTCCTGTGTTAGTTTACACTTCTCGTTCAAACTGGGAATTCCTCTATTTTTGTTAAAGAAGAAAAAAAACCCAGAACAAATGATCTCAAACACATTTCCTTGTTGGCATATAAATGTGGTTTTCCTGTTCTGCCCTGCTCTCTTTGTATTTTGGGGGTCATCATAAAAAGGACATGTGCATAAAAACACAATGGAAATGAACACAATGGCTGACCCAAGGTGAAAATCCTGAATCCCTCGTGTCTGTTTCAGGCAAATTCCCACATATATTCCCACACACACATTGTTAAAACACGGGAAAACAGAGGGTGGACTTCACCTTTTACTATTAATCTTAAAAAAAATCCCAGAGAAAACACCATGTTTTTTAAAAGAATATCACTAAAACATAATGAATGTCATGTTAAAAAAAGGGACAGAACACATTTCAGTCAGCGTTGCACCCTTTATATAACGTTTAAACATTATATCCCACATGTGTGTATACGTTTGATGGATTCTGAGGTTTGATGAATGCCCTGCCCGGTCTATTTGTCCAAGCCGCCATGCAGAAATCAAAAGAAACAAAGAGAGAAAAGCACATTTTCACTTTCTCCCTCCCTCTCGGCATTTGTCTGCGAAGATGTGTGCCATCGCTATTTGTTTATTTTGGGACGGAAGGTCCTCTCTCCACATGTCTTCTCCCAGTTAACCAATATAGTCCTGACAGCTGCCCACTGTGCCCTTCAACAGCCTCTGTGCCGCCTCCACTCTCTGCCTCCCCCCGACCCCCCACACCTGAAGCAACACCGCTGTTATCTTTGAGCTATCATCCAACAGGGAGATTACTGTAGGAGACAATCTCGTGGTGGCACAGGAAAATCAGAATTCCTTTATTCGTCCCACAAAGGAGAAATGTACGTTGTTACAGCAAAGTGTGACGAAGAACCTAGAACCTTATTATATAAAAAGGCATTCACAAAGTAATAATAATATTAACAGAATGCCTTGAAGTGTGTTTTTAAATCATCAGGACAAACAGTTTGGGTGCATTTGTGGTACTGCACATCCTTTTTGAGTCGATATCAGTTTAAATCAAGTTGAATTTCTCAGGGAAAGAAAGCAAACCAGTTAGGAATGTCTCTGTGGGACATAGGAAGGGTGGAGGGGGGGGTTCTCTTTTCAAAATCACTTCTTCTCTCTCCCTCCTGTCTTTGTTTTAAAACTGGGAAGCTTTTAGCTTTTGAAAAGTATCCTTTCCCTATCTGCTGCGTGGCGGGCCAGGCGTCATCACCTCTCCTCTCCCTCAGCCCCATTGGAGCGCCGGTAAATAGCTGGCATTCCTGCCACAAAGAGCCGATGATGTGGGCCTCCGTGATCTCCCCAAATTAATTAAGGCCTTTCTTCTCCCCGAGCAGGATCCGCAGCCTTTGTCCCCTCTAATGCATCTTAAGCCCGGTATTAAATACAAGGGCAGAGTCTAGGCTCATTGTAAATCTTTCACTGCCTGCTCTGCTCCTCTCCACCACGCTGAAGAGGCTTCAGTGTAGACCCTCCACCTCTCGCCCCATGCCTCCTCCTTATCTGCCGCCCCTCCATGCTCCCCACTGGCTTGGTATTTATTTGAATATGAGAAGGCCTGCTTGTTGTTTTTGGAAGAGAGGGCTCGAAACTTAGACCCCCCCCCATCCCACCTTTTCCCCAACTCCCCCTCTTCCATGCCTCCGTCCCTCCTCAGCCACCCGGGCTCGTTCACTCTTCACCAGCCTCTGCTTCCCTGAACTTGAACCGAAGCCCTGGAGTCAAAGGCCCTTACAGACAGGCCCACTGTGCACGAGTATGAGTATGAGTGTGTTTAAGTGCATGTGTGCATATCCCATTAACTTCTTTCCCTCTGTAGCTGGAATTAATAACTGGAGGTTAATGAGCAAGCCATGCAGAGTCTGCTTCTCTTCTTCCAAAAACTCCCAAAACGGAGTGAATATTTCCGGTCAGTGAATGCACCTTCCAGAGGCTGATCCAGTTTCCTCCACTTTTCCTTCTGATCATTTCTTGCATTTAACTGAAAAGCCTCTCCAATGTCAGGGGTCAGTGAGGTGATTAGGAAAATAAATGTGACTTCTGTGTGAGCCTTTAGCCATATTAACTTCTTGTCAGTGTTGGAATGTAACAAAGTACATAAGTACAATTTGTAGGTACTTGTACTTAAGTAAAATGTACTTGAACTTAACTTGAGTAACTCCATACTGCATTGTACTTTTTATTCTACCGACAGCTTTAGTTACTTTACAGATTCCGATTTATTTAGCTAATAGAAAATGTAAATCCATTATTAAACAAACAGTTACATTTAATTATAGGTTAAAATATGTAGTAGTTACATTTGACCAACTGTAGTCAACACATCGCAGCATCAATAATCATAATACAGTTATTTATTATGCATGCCATTTCCCATAAGGAGTACTTTTAAGTATATTTTAATGCCAATACTTTTGTACTTTCCTGAACTTGAACCAAAGCCCGTAGTCATAGGCCACTACAAACAGGTCCACTGTGCATGAGTGTGAGAGTGTTTAAGTGCATGTGTGCATATCCCATTAACTACTTTCCCTTGCTTGATAATGAATAACTGGAGGTTAATGAGCAAGCCAGAGTCTGCTTCTCTTCTTCCAAAAGCTCCCAAAACGGAGTGGATATTTCCTGTCAGTGAATGCACCTTTCAGAGGGTGATCCAGTTTCCTCCTGCTCATTTTCCGCTTTCCCATTTAGCTTTGGCCAAACTGAAAAAACTCCCCTCGCATGTCAGGGGTCGGTGAGGTGATGAGTCTTCTTGTTCGTCTCCAATTTGAAACGCTGAAGGTGTTTAGCGGGTTTTTAACGCGGTGATTCAGTCTGTGACAGCGGGATCAGGAGCGCCTCCCAGCATCAGCAGGAAGTGGATAACATGTCCATTAGAGAAACCCTCACACCGACCCAAAACAGTGAAATTAGGGGGATCAGAGGCGCGCAGAGAGCTGACCTGGAGGAATGCTGATGCCACGCCCCCGGCTGGAAAATGTGCGGCGGAGGAGACAGGAAAATGAACTACAATGTGGCTTTTTGTTTTGGCAAACTGGAGTTTTGGGTTGAGGGGGAATATATCGGGCCTTCCTGTGCTCCTCTTCCAAGATGAAGAAGCAGGAAGTCACACAGGAGGTAAACAATGTGCAGAATGGAGCTGATACCAAGGACTGGAATTTACACCCCCCATCATTCCTGTTGGCATGGCTCCGGCCCTGTTGATAATGGACATGGCGCCCACCAAACACCCGGTCGCCATGTTGGAATTACTCAGAAAATGTTTACATTGAGAGTATAATGACCGGTGGAGGGTCTGCGTGGATCAGCCATATCTGAGGTCGTAGAGTATGCTCCAGGTCACAGATCTCGTTGTCACTCAGTCACTTGGAGAATCTGTCAAAAGCAGCCTCCACCAATCACAGCGAGCCGATACTGATTACAGCGATTCATCATGTGGAGCTCTCCCTGCCACCACATGTTTGTTTTGATCTCTTCCTCTCCCGCTCGGTGACAGTGAAAGATGAGGGGACCATGTGGCTGGGCCGGTACTGTGCCATGGACACCAGCTCTGGGTCCCAGCACGGAGCTCCGCAGTAAGGACACAGCCCCAGCACGGAGCTCCATGTCGGGGCTCGGAAACTCAGTATAGGGCAAAGGGGAGATTTTCCCGGCTGGCTAATTGCAGACCGAAAAGTGTAACTTTAGGTGATGGGGGGATTAAGGCATGTTGACTTGTGTTCACTGGGGGGCTAAACTGACACTCAGTTCCCCCACAGCGGACAGTTCCTGAACCCCCCCTGGAGTTGGCCGGGAAAGCGGGGGGTCCGGGTCACATTAAGGGGTACTGTTAGGGCAGACCACATGACCAGCTCCTCTAAAACAAGCACTGCTGTGTCCATAATGTCAAACACTTCCTCCATCTGCATCCATTAGCTGGGCTCTGGAGGTGGCGAGCTACATTTGAGAGCCGAAGGAAAACAAGAGGGTAGAGATTACACGGCCCGCGCATAATGAAAAGGTTCCCTCGCCTATTGTATAGAAGCAGTCAAAGAATTTACTCAAGGAAGTACTGATAAGACTTTTGTTCGCTTGAAGTGGATTTCTACATTGTTGGAATTTAGAATATTTTGTACACATTTTTGGTTATTTTGATATATAAATTCAGAAGGATCCAGACAGTTGCTAATGTTTGGTCTATATTTAAAAGACCCTGTTTATACCCCAAATTCAAAATCATATTGTATAGGACTGGATATAATCTAGTAAACGTTTTTTTTAAGTTCAACTTAACCTTTCATACAGCAGACTTCTGGTATTTATTATGAAACGTGAAAATGTAATAACATCTTTAACTCCAGATAAATGTAACTCAAAAAGTAGTTTTTTATTTGTCCTTCGAGAATACATAAAACAACAACAACAACCTAAGGCCACATTAATCACTAAAACAGTAACATAATTCATTTAATTATCACACATCTTCCAAAATACTTTCACACTAACTTATTTCTTCAAGCAAATCATTGAGATAACATCAAACTGTAGGGAAAAGATAATTTTGTAAAACATGTTAAAAGTAGTACTGTAAACTAACCTAATATACAGTCATGTGACCTCTAACTAAATCACTAAATACTATAGTTTAACACAAATACAAACTATACCTTCCTTTTCTATGACTCAAAATACAAATTAGAATAGCAAAAAAAACCATATTGTTGATATATAATTTTTTTACAATAACCAACTTTAGTAAAAAGATGATAATCTCCAGAGGTCTATTCTTAAAATCCTGATGAAAGACATTCTCGTCATTCATAAAGGAAAACACTTTCACAATAAAACATCCAAGCATTCTTTGGCAGACCCAGGCGATCAAAGGATGGATCATTTAAACAGCTTTCTCTACTCAGATATTTCTCGACCTCGCCCATATTTCCTATCCTTCGGCCCCTATCATCCTCTCGCTCTGTGAAACATGGCTGACTCTCTGACAGATGAACTAAGCGGCACGACGACGAGCAGAAATCTTTCTCGTCATGCGTGTTGGAGCAGCCTCCCAACCAACCTCGAACGCTGCAGTGCACTGGACGTGGAAAGAAATCTCGCTTGTGTTTGTGTCTGATTCCTCAGCTCATTAATCTTGCCTGTAGTCTCGCACTCTGGCATATTTTCAGCCGGCTTCAATGTAATGATATTTATTAGAACATGTCCTCGCTTGTTGACGTCTCTTACCGTATCTGACATCAGTGTCCTAGAAACAGAGCTGTGTTTACATATGACTAACAGGAAGAGGGTTGGACATTAATACTGTTCACACTTTGGGTTTTCTCCTTTTGTAGAGATTTTTTTCTTTACATTTTTTTCTTTACGTCTTGTTCTATTGTTTTTGCAGACCTGCCCATAAAAGCAGCATGATTCAGACTTCTTCCAAAATAGCTATTGAAATAAGAACAACTAAAATAACATCAAATACAAATGAACCATATTCATAAGCCTACTTTTTACTTCAGGAAATCGAGTGATAAGTTCTAAAAAAATATGTTTTTGTTGCTGACCTGCCCAGAAATGAAGCCTTCATTTGACCCACTTTACATTAGAAAATGAAGCGATCAATTATCAGATCTGTTGTTGTTGCTGACCAGTCCATAAAAGCAATATCATTTCAAACTTTTAATAGTTAATAATGTTCATAAGCAAAACTAAAATCACATTAAATAAAAATTAACCATATTATTAAGCATACGAAATCGAGTTCATAGAAAAATATATATTTGTTGCTGACCTGCCCAAAAAAAGCAATACAAATAGCAAAATTAGAACTTACATTTCATTAAATCTATATTAACGATATGAATATTCCTACTTATTTTACACAATCCCCACAGAAATAATTGATATATTGCTAAAAAAAAACATGTGTTGCTTTCCTGCTTGTTAAAGTAGCACATGATAAAACATCTTAAATACTTAATGAAAAGAGAAAATGGGCACAAGTGAAAATGAGACCGCATTTAAATGATTGGCTACGACAAAATCTACATATATGACCCACACTTTAACACACTAAATATTTGAATCTATGAATAGACAAGATAGCTTTCAGTTATAATTGACATTTCAGTATAGCATAAAGAGTTTTTGTTGCAACCAAACTTCTTCAAATCAGGGAAAACTCAAAAAAACTGATTCATGCTTGCTTTCATTTTATTGAAGGTTATTCTTCTTCTGTCTGCAAATTGAAATCACCGCCTCTCTCTCTCTGTTGCCTGGAGCTGGGGCGCTGATCCGTGCTGATCCCCGTGCAGCAGGTTGACTGAACACAGTGTTTGGCTGGAGAGACACCCTGGTTGTGTGTGTGTGTGTGTGTGTGTGTGTGTGTGTGTGTGTGTGTGTGTGTGTGTGTGTGTGTGTGTGTGTGTGTGTGTGTGTGTCTCTGTTACAGGCTGTGGAAATAGCAGTAGCTCCCCTGTGTGGTTTGCTGCTGTAAGAGCACCTGGCACCTCANTGTGTGTGTGTGTGTACCTGTGTGTGTGTGTGTGTGTGTGTGTGTGTGTGTGTGTGTGTGTGTGTGTGTGTGTGTGTGTGTGTGTGTGTGTGTGTGTGTGTGTGTGTGTGTGTGTGTGTGTGTGTGTGTGTGTGTGTGTGTCTCTGTTACAGGCTGTGGAAATAGCAGTAGCTCCCCTGTGTGGTTTGCTGCTGTAAGAGCACCTGGCACCTCAGGGGGGAAGGTGGGCATTCGGGTACCGAGACCTCACCTGTGCAACTTCACTGACACAGAAACAGGTAGGACTGTTACTCCTGTGACGAGGAAGTGACACTCATGCATCCGATGCATCCTGGATAAACCAGCTACCTAATTGGCAGTAAAGCATATCTGGTTATCTTAAATATGTAATGAGTTAGCATACAAATATTAGCTTCATTTCCTTAACCCTCTGCCTGCGTTCTTGTGGTTAAAAACACACCTACAAAAGCCTGTGTCATCACCTGTCACTCCGTGTGACATATGACAACAAGTTCTACAATGCACACACACACAAACACACACATCCCTGCACACATGAATTACTAGAGGTGAAAACAATTACTCCTTTTCTTGTTCCCAAGTCTTGGTATATTTTAGCCGTAGCAGAAATACATGTTCAAGGGAAGATACTTGCTGGCACGCACGCACGCACGCACGCACGCACACATGCACACACACACACACACACACGCACACACACGCACGCACGCACGCACGCACGCACGCACACA
>NW_011365874.1:6454-9122 GCF_000735185.1 Notothenia coriiceps | reverse complement strand
GAGGTGAAAACAATTAATCCTTTTCTTGTTCCCAAGTCTTGGTATATTTTAGCCGTAGCAAGTGAAGATACTTGCTGACACACACACACACACACACACACACACACACACACACACACACACACACACACACACACACACACACACACACACACACACACACACACACACACGCACACGCACACGCGCACGCACACACGCACACACACACACACACACACACACACAGTTATTTGGCTGCAGGCCCTTTGGTTCAAGTTGATGTTTGGGGTGAGCCGTGATGCAGCGTAGCTTCAGAGGCGGACTAATGCAGGATCAGGTGTCTGCGTGCGTATCACATGCCTACGTGGAGTGGATGGATAGCTTCAGATGGCATGTGTCCACTCTGGTCATCGGACACTTCATCCCCCCCCACCTTCCACCCTTCGCCCTCTAAATATTTACCTGACACGTCTCCGTGGGTGGTGGCCCATCTAAAGAAACATGTATACACACATTCACTATGATGGATTTTCCAGCGTCGCTGCAGATACACAGAGGGTTTACTGATTTGTGTTTTTCTAAAGCTGATATCAGTGCTGACCATTGCATCAATCTGAGAAGTGTATTCACTTATGAATAGAACACATGCATCTGTTTACAGTCTGCATATGTATTCATATATTATTACATTTAGCAGTATTTGGTTCCATTGTACAGCATTTCATAATTTAAATGTTATCATATTCTATTTTACACTGAAGGTACTTCATTTCTACTTTTGAATTGTGTCCATTGCACCATTTCTATTTCATGTATCTTTCTTCTAACACTCAGATTTGTATACCTTATTTGATCTTTTATTGCACATTCTTCTTATATTATACTATATAATACATTATATTATATTTATACTTTTGGAACAACCGTCAATAAAACCGATTTCTGGGATTATGAAAGTATTTCTGATTCTGATTCTCTAACATTTCACTAAAGCCTTGGACTTAAAATGTGCGTTGCCAAAATAAAAAAATATACTGTAAATATTGTGCATTTGACACTAAACCCTTTGGACCTTTAAATCTCAAAGACAATATTTACTTCATGCTAACAAAGCAAAAAAAAAAAGCCCACTTGAAGGATAGAAATCCTCTGAAGTAGGATATCATCACATGACTCAACTAAGACATTGAAATAACTGAGTGTCCCAGAAAGGTATTCCCACGATAAAAACCTTACACACACTGTTTGATTGATGCAACGCACACACACCTGCTCACATGCTTAGAGGCAGCTCCCCCCTCCCCCCCTCGTGTCAGGCCTCATTTCTGCGGACACCTTGAAGTCCTCGGCTGCTTGTTTACTGATGCAAATTAGCAGGTAGGGACCTTCAGAGGAGCAGAGAGCGTGGCAGCTCCGTGGGTGGTGGGTCCTCCATCTAACACCCAACTCATCTTATTCCATCCATTCCCCTCCTCTCTACCCGCGCCCCCCAGGGAGGAATGCTTTCACCTGGACTCACCTGGACTCACCTGGACTCACCTGGACTCACCTGGTCCGAGGGCCTGTGGAGGCTGAAGGGACCTCAGAGGGGTCAAACTCTACGCCTGGCTCGGAGCAGCATGACCTGCCAGTGCCAACGTGTACGACAGTTTATTCAATATTGTTGCTGCCTTTTCCATTGAGCGAAAAAAACACAAATCTACAAATGTGGTTATTTAAAAACTGCAGGATAAAGGTTTTTTGAAATGGGTTGAGGCCCCATGTTGTGTCCTATAAACTATTCAAATCAACGGGAGTTTCTAAAATTTTTTTAAATCAAAGCTCATAAAAGCAACAGGGTAGCTTCTGAAATCGCTGTTTGGGAAATATATGGTTTTCACAAGGCAGAAATTAAATCTTGAATCTATTACATTTAAAATAATAAATCCTAAACCTTAATTTGGTTTAAGCAGCTATATTTGGCCATATAATTAATTAACTCATCTTATTATATTTCCTGACTTACAGTTGACTAACATTATGAGTTACATAGGAGGGAGATATATCTTTATAGGAGCCTAATGTAACGTCCTATCAGAATGAATTTAACATAAGTGATTTGTATGCCTCTTGTTGTGAAATGAAATGTCTATTCACTCAGGGAGTAACATTATAATGTATTATATTGATACCAAAGCGCTGCTGTCAGTGCAGCATAACCAGAGTGAGGCTTCATAATCATTCCACACTTTAGTTGGGACGTTTAGCAAGAAGATATCCAGGAAGGCATTGCAGAACACAATCATCATTAACGTAAAAAAGGCGAAACTTGTCTAAACTTACACCATTTAAAGTTCCTAAAGAGGACATTCTGCATTATTCTCTATTTTCAGGTATTCCGGTCGTGCAGGAAATGTGAATCGCCTTAAAACTGAGACAGAGGGCCGTCTGCTCGACCAAACAAGAAGAGTAAACAGCAGTCAGTCCGCTGGGATCTCTGCCTTCAATGGTGAGAACGACACACACCGCCTTTTCCCACTTACTGACACAAACACACCACTACGTGTGTGTGTGTGTGTGTGTGTGTGTGTGTGTGTGTGTGTGTGTGTGTGTGTGTGTGTGTGTGTGTGTGTGTGTGTGTGTGTGTGTGTGTGTACCCTGCAAGCCCTTGTTGTGAGTTCACAGCACAAATTTAACGAGCGTCTGA
>NW_011365874.1:0-5000 GCF_000735185.1 Notothenia coriiceps | reverse complement strand
GCGCTTCAATGTATGTGATGCCCTTTAATCATCCATCGCATTTGAGAATATGAGATCGTTATGTATGTGTTCTCATGCACACAAAACATTTTAACCCTTATTTGCCATTCATGCTATAAGCAAAGAAAAGCAGTTCATCCTGTTCTTTCTCCTCAAATAGCTTTTCGACAGCTGACAAACAAACCATGAAAGTTTCACGATAAGCCTTAGGAATAGTTACTTTTCTAGTTTAGCATGGTTAGCAGTTGGGCTGCAACTAACATATCTTTCACTGGGGATTCATCTGGTGATTTGTTTCCATAGAAATGTCAGGAAATAGTGCAAGAAGGTCGATCAGTGTTTCCCAAAGAGCCAAATGACCTCCTCAAATTTCTTGTTTTGTCGAGAAAAAACAAACGTATTGAGTTTGATGGAATAAAAACAACAGAACGTATTAATTGAAAAACGTGAAAAAATAGTTTTTAACTTTTCAAAATATATTTATTACATTTTCCTTCATCCCCCTCCACCTGCTGTCTTTGTAAGTGCAACATTTCCAGCTCAGGCAGATGCACCTTTGCCTTCCTCTTCACTGCCAGTTTATATTTTCTAGCTGTTTATTAAAACACCATTTCCCATAAACGACTGACAGTCACATCACAACAGTAATTATACATAAATGCTCTTTTTTTATTCTATGTCTGATCCAGCTCTGTGATTATCACCAAGACACCTGTGAGCGCAGGGAAATGAGACACACACACACACACGGAAAACTCACGCACACACACACACACACACACACACACACACACACACACACACACACACGGAAAACTCACGCACGTACGCACACACACACACACACACACACACACACACACACACACACACACACACACACACACACACACACACACACACACACACACACACACACACACACACACACACACACACGTTAATAAGAAGATCCCCCTGGCTATACAATGTGCTTCCTGTCTTTACGTTCAGACATACCTGATGGTTGTCTGTTGCAGAAAGAGTCGTACAGTTTGTGTGAGTGTGTGAAGCACATGTTTACATTACATTGCATTTTATCCAAAGCAACGTACAATAAGCACAAAGCACATTTTCAGATGCGCAGGTTCAAAGTGAGATCAGATTTGAGATCTGATGTATATAGTTAAATCCCTTTGATTGATCATTTATTTTGTTATATCATCATAGTACACCATTTGACAACATGGCTAGTCTGTTAACAAAGCATACATGTTTCAGACACCAAGGTGACCCCAGGTTTGCGCATACCAACTGACTTTTTAGGTCATTTGTTAAAGGAATGCTTATTAAGTTCTCACCCCGTGTTTAAGAATTCTTGTTTTTCATCCATTGATTAGATAAAAAATAAACAAAGTTAAAAATGCTAATAAATGAAACTTGAATTTACCACAGAAAAAATATTGTGTTTTGAGATGTGTATTTAAAAAATGGCGTCAGTTATCGGTATACACATGATCATTCTGTGACCAAAGTATTCCTTTAAGGTTATATTGTGCTTATATGCCTATTTCTGAATCAGCATGAGGGAGTAAATAGGGCCCCCTCGGTCAGTTGATTTATCCCCTGCTCTGTTTTCCCTGGACCACATGGCCCGACACTTTGCCCTCGCTCCACTCATCCAGAACCGATGTCATTCGGATCCAGTTAAATAAATGGCCCTATAAATTTTCCCCAATAATAAGCCCGGGTGCTGCTGGAATGTGCGGCAGCTCGTTGGGACGACACGGGGGGGGAGGGGGAATCCACACAACCCCAAAGACCCAGACAGCCCGGGCCAGTGTGAGAAAGCAGGGATGCTGTGTGTGTGGATGAAGAGGAATCTGGGTTGAGCAAGTGTGTGTGTATGTGTGTTGCTGGGAGCAGCAGTAGCAGTGTGTGTGAGGGGGGGTGAGGGAGCGTGTGAGGGGGATTCCAGGCCCCCTGTCTGCCTCCCTACCTGGAACGAGACCTCAGGGACATTTTAAATCAGCCCACCCAGAGACAGAGACAGCGACCGGGCCTCTGTCAGACCCGGCTAAATCAAGTCAAGTCAAGTGTGTTTGCGTGCATCTGTGTGTGTGTGTGTGTGTGTGTGTGTGTGTGTGTGTGTGTGTGTGTGTGTACATGTGTGTCTGACACATATCTATTGCAGTGTGTGTGTGCAGACAGGCGTGATGGCAGGGCTGTCCTAATGAATGCATGGCTTCAGTGTGTGTGTGTTTTTTAATTTTAATTTTTTTTGGGGGGGGTGTTTTGTAACAGAAGAGCAGTGCTGGTAGTTGAGCTGCATATTGATGCATTGCTGCTTCTTGGTTTTATAAGCATCTGTATAGTGGCAGCCATGGTGTGTATGCTCACATTTCTCATTGTCTGTGCGTATATATGTCACTGTGTCACCATGCATTTGTTGATTCCTCATCACAGACTGTTTCTTTTTTCTCGGCTCCACGCTGTGAGTGTGTGCAGACTCTGGGGTGAGAAAGCTCTCGTTGAGTGGGTGTGTTCTTCATGACCCCTGGTAAAAGTCGTCTCCACCACTTACTGTCTGTGTTGCAGCTCAATCAGAAACACTCTCATATGCTGAATCTGTCCTATGCATTGGAATTAGGTCATCTCGGACTACTCGAAGTAATTATATAACATCACAGAGCTTTACTGTTGCAGTGTCTGCTCAGAATTAGCCACTGGAGGTACAGCTCCTGCAGTGCAACAATAGCCAACATATTTTGTTAGAGGGCAGCCCCCTTCTTTAGTCGACCAAGCGTTTAATTCAATATTATTGAAGTATTTCATTAATGTTTTTCATGCCTTGTATTGTGGAAAACAATTGTTCCCATAAGGATTTTCTCACATTGGATGATGCATCAGATGAATGTATTAGATGAAAGCAGGACATAGAGTTCTGAGGGGAGACAGATGACACAAACAGAGACGTCTCTTTCTCATCTTTTCTGTTTTCCCACAGGGGAATCTACACCCAAGAGGACACACTGAAAAAGATTCCAGGATGGATCTGGGCATATCGAACCTGGAATTCTGACATCTGAACTTCATATTTACCACTTCTTCCCATGCAGAATTCGGATGCCGACTGACCAATCAGACGGCGGGAAGCTGATCTGAGACTCGCTGCAAATCCTCCCACCGGCTGGATCTGGATTATTGAGTGTTGCATTCATGTGGGATCAGGTTTACCACTGGGGAATGTCATCGGAACAATACTGCAAGTTGGATAAACATTTTAGGAAAAGGTTTTCCTTAATGGTGGCATCATGAACTCTGACCGGGAAATCCCATCGGCTCGTCTGGCCAGAGCAAGACGACATGCAGGCAGACTTATTTTTTCACAGAAACTCGTAGCTTGCACAAAAATGGAGTGAGGATATTCGTTTATTTTGTATTTTTCTTCCTCTTTTGGCTTGTTTGGAAAATAAAAACACAGACACACAAAGGACTGACCCTGGAGCCTCTGAGGGGCCTTAAATGCACCTTTAGCTTTTAGCGGCGCCAGGTTTCAGCCCCCTGAGGACGGAGGACGGTTGGCTGGCTGAATCAGCTCCGATGGGGGCCGGTTGTGACCCGGTCTGACCCTGGTTTGACCTTGCAGTGACCTTTGACCTCTCCGGTCCTGGCTCTCCACCTGCTCTGCTGCCTGGGTTCAGGAACGCTCCGTCCTGGGGACCAGAACGAGCCAATCAGGATGAAGAAGAGCCGCAGCGTGCTGTCTGTGACTGGAGAAGAGGTGAGAACATAAACAACCAGGGATTAACTCAATATTACATTTTCATGTGACCATAACATTGAGTATCTGAGAAATAATGCTCTGCACTTGTTTCCTTCTCTTGAACAACTAAGCAGTTGATAAATGGTATGGATGCCCTAAACAAATATTCTTCTCTGCACTTTTAAAGGGGTTCTAATCTGCTCATTCTCAGGTTCATATCAGTATGTAGTGTCTCTACTGTGACATGTCTCCATGCTCTAATGTTCAAAAAGCTCTTTATTTCTCTCATACTGCCTGTGCTGCAGCACCTCTTTTCACCCTCTGTCTGAAACCAGAGCCCAGTCTGCTCTGATTGGTTAGCTGACCGGCTCTGTTGTGATTGATCAATCGCTTAGAGATGTCCCGCCCCTTAGCCTATTTGAGCGCTAGCCTATAGAAGCACAAACGTTACCTAGTGATGTCACCATGTCGCAGAAGTAAACAAAGAAGTCCAATGGAGGAGTTTCAGGGAGTGTTGGGTGAGAAATGTCCTCTGAAATTGTCTGCAAAGTGTAAAAACCTTTGCATGTACATGCACAACAAACACACACTACAGGAAAGGGAAAACCAGAAAAATAGGGGTGTGTGTGTGTGTGTGTGTGTGTGTGTGTGTGTGTATGTGTGTGTGTGTGTGTGTTTTTGAATGCTCACCATGACACACAAACCTCGTGACTTTCACACATCCGAGCCTCCCTTTGTTCTTGTTGTCAAGGTCTGTGTCCACTCTCAGGAGTCCGAGTGGACGGTTTGTCCTCTTCACACCGTGTGAAGCACTCACTGTCTCATAGTTCGGTATGGAAATGAGCGCCGGCTAAATGAGGGCTCTTTGTAAATGCACAATGTTCTGTTAAAGGTAACGTCTGGCTGAAGGACATAATAGGATGCATTATTCCCTCCCTCTTTTATTGATTACGCTGAGGAGCAGGTGTCCATATATTTCCGTTTGTGTGTGTGTACTGTGTCTGTGTGTGTGTGTGTGTGTGTGTGAGCATCTTTCCACATCTGGGTCTGGACGACATCAAACGCAGCATGGAAGCAACACGGCACTGTTGCCTAGCAACTGCTACCATTCCCCCTTGTGTTTTGTTGCTACGGTACTGCAGTGCAGATCAGCCTCGAAGAGCTCCGTCTGTGGAGGCCTCATCCCAGACACACACACACACGCACACGCACACGCACACGCACACGCACACACACACACACACACACACACACA
>NW_011365873.1:168396-178957 GCF_000735185.1 Notothenia coriiceps | reverse complement strand
TAAATTGGTCATAAAATGTGTTCTGATCTTCATCTAAGTCACAACAATAGACAAACACAGTCTGCTTAAGCTAAAAACCACACAAACAATTACATGTTTTTACGTTCACATTGACCATGATTGGTCATGACCGAAAGAACGAGATCGCGGGTACAAGCGGCCGAGATGGGTTTTCTCCGCAGGGTGGCTGGTGTCTCCCTTAGGGATAAGGTGAGAAGTTCAGTCATCCGGGAGGGACTCGGAGTTGAACCGCTCCTCCTTCGCGTCGAAAGGAGCCAGTTGAGGTGGTTCGGGCACCTAGTTAGGATGCCACCTGGGCGCCTCCCTAGGGAGGTGTTCCAGGCACGTCCAGCTGGGAAGAGACCAAGGGGTAGACCTAGGACCAGGTGGAGGGATTATATCTCTTCGCTGGCCTGGGAGCGCCTTGGGATCCCCCAGTCAGAGCTGGTTGATGTGGCCAGGGAAAATAAAGTTTGGGGCTCTCTGCTGGAACTGCTACCTCCGCGACCCGACCACGGATAAGCGGGAGAAGATCGATGGATGGAGTTGTCAGTGTGATCTGATCACATGTCTGTGCTCCTGCTGTCACTGACTGTTACCAAAAGAAACAGAAATTAAATGAATCACTTGACGATATTAGAGATGTACATATTTAAATGTTAATTGATATTTGGATGTGAATGATGGATGAAGGATGTTTTGGCTTCTCTGAGCATCTGAACATCTATTGCGCACACAAACACAATTAACAAACCAATAAAGTTTCAATATGTTCAACTTGATACCATCAGATGTTCCCAGTCTATCAGCATTAAGACAGAACTCTGTTATTGGTGGGACATGATATAGATCTGATTTTAAACTCTAACGTTATGATTTACTCAAATACCATTTATTCAGATTCTTCCAGTGAGGAGTTATCTTTCCGGCATTTAAAAAAGANCCGGGAGGGACTCGGAGTTGAACCGCTCCTCCTTCGCGTCGAAAGGAGCCAGTTGAGGTGGTTCGGGCACCTAGTTAGGATGCCACCTGGGCGCCTCCCAGGGAGGCGCCCAGGTGGCATCCTAACTAGGTGCCCGAACCACCTCAACTGGCTCCTTTCGACGCGAAGGAGGAGCGGTTCAACTCCGAGTCCCTCCCGGATGACCGAACTTCTCACCTTATCCCTAAGGGAGACACCAGCCACCCTGCGGAGAAAACCCATCTCGCCCAACACGACAACACCATACAGAGTCACTAAATAGTTTTGTGAGTATGAAAATCACTTGAGTCATATTTTGATGCCTAGCTATTGCAGATATTAGACAGTGTTTGCTTACACCATCTCTAAAACAGCAAATTGGGGAATATATTTTGGACGCATTCTTTTGTATCCCTAAAGTATGTTGAACCCATGCCAGTGGGTAAACATGTGTCAAACATTTTCGTATTATGAAGAAAGAAGATATCAAACCAATTCAGCAAACCCATTAGGGAGCCAGCATTTTAATAAGGACTATTCAAGTATTCTCAAGGTTTGTCAGCTTTAAGAAATAGTCAATTACAAAAACAATTAAAATCCAGAAGCAGGCACAATGCTAAGCTCCTATTAGCCAAAGACAACGACACTACAGCAGCAGCATAAAGTTACTTAATTAGGTGCATTGGCTTTAGCTGAGAGACCACTAGCGAAAAGAGTCAGGTTTGCAACACTGAAGGACTTTTATTAAATAATAATACATTGTGTAATTGTTATTCTTAAATTGCAGTAACATTTAACAAATTGAATACTTTACACTATAAACCAAATTAAAATGTAACTAATATCATAATCACACAACATATATTAGATTTCCTCTTCCTTCCCAGTTTGTATTCCCATTGCTCTGCTCTTCCAGCAACAGTAGCGCCCACTAATGCGCTAATGTACCCCTCCAAAATGATTTGGGTATTAACTGTACATCATTGGTGATGTGTTAATATGTTCCCAAAGAAAATACTAGACTTACGATTTAACCATCCAACACCAAAAGGCACATATAAAGCGATTGGCATTTTTTTTTTTTTTTCTCGTGTATGGGGGCTCTTCCTATCTCCTTTGCAATGGAATGAAAAGGGAGCTGGCATGAAGCACGATTGTTTGGGCTAAGGTGTCATGGCTACCATCTCGGTTAGAGATGAGAGGATACAGTGTCTATGTTAGGAGAGACCAGGAGAGACAGCAGAGAAGCAGCAGCAAAGACAGAAAAGATTAAAGGAGAATGAAAATGAATATATTGGTTTACAACTGAGCACAAGAAAAACCTGGAGGACTCAAGAGAAGAGCTTGTGTGGGAATGGATCTACAGCATGTGGTGTGTTAGGGATTCACTGAATGAGAATTGGACATAAAGTTGACTGAGATGAAAAACATCCGTCTTTGTCAGCCATAATTAGGCAGCATTGTGACCCTCTGGATGTTGCTATGGATGTGTGTGTGGCTGCGGATCTAAAGCCCATATGGGACCACCTACTGCTGTATCCTTGAGAGATGTGTCTTTGTGTAATGATTCTTTTAGACCTCTTTCTTCTTCTATCTCTCTTTCCCTCAGGCAATAACTTCTGGCAAGACTTTAAGACATGTTGGAAGCTCAGCAGAAACGTTGAGCTCTACATTAGTAAACAGGAATAACAAAATGTGTAGGTGTGTGCACGCGGACGCATGGTTCACTTCCTGGCACCCCATGGCTGTCTGACCTCTGGCATCCATGATGCAAGTCCTCTTCATCATCTATGCAGCAGGATGTCTGGTCCCCCCTGCTGACAGCCCAACCAAGGAGAACGCAGAGTGGCGGAGCCTCCATGATGCTGACCTTACCCCAGCCCCACCGCCGAGACTCCAGGCTGTTACCCCACTCTGCTGCTCAACTTTTCTCCAGCTCAAACACAACTTATGTCCACCAAAATAAGGGAAAAAACCAGCAGGAGCAGACAAAACTTCTAAGACGAGGTGCTTCTCTCTGTGTGTCCTCTCTCTTTACTGTACGTCTTCTTTTTGACAGATGCTCGTGTTTCGGTAGACAGCCGATATTGAAAGTGTCATGTCATATTGTACACCCAACAGCCGCCAGGTCTGTTTGACTCCAAATGTAATTTCACAATTTCAGAGTGCAGACATAAATGCTACATTTGTTGCTTTCTTATGCTTTGTGTGAGGAAGATATTGCTGTGAGAATCCACAGAGAGGCCATTAAATGTCAGCTTAATATAATTGAGGTGTGATTTTTCTCTGCGGGGACATTGTAAAAATCTAAGCACTATATCCTCAAATATCACCCAAATTTTCACAAAAGTCAAGGAGTAATATCAGGCATAAATGAAGTGACAGTGGAAACTAGAAGGTCACTGTTCACTTCATATCAATCAACTGATGTCAACTTTCATTTTAGGTCTCCTGCTGGACCTATCCAAAGAGGGGAGGGGAGGGGAGCAGCGTCTCCCACGTCTTCCTCGAAAGTCTCAAATGAGCAGAGTTCTTTCTCATGTGATCCTGAAAGCCTATTTATTTCAGACTCCAGAATCAATTAATGCCAGCATTATCCTCTGAATTCCCCTATTCAGTGGAGCCAAATGACTGGGGCACCCTTGCATGAAACCAATTTCTAACTTTCAATCCGAGGCACACCCCAGAACCACCTACAGGTCTTCCTTCAAAATTGCAGCTATTTTTGACCATGGAGTCATGCATATGTGCCGATGAGCATGTGGTGCAAATATGTGTGTGTGCACGCTTGCATGAGTAGCATGCTGTGCTGCGGGGTTATGTAGAGTTTATAGTGTTCAGTTCAGCCTGTTCCCAATGTGCAGCTATAGTGAACGGGCGCTTGAATACAAACATGCAGAATGTTCTGACAGGAGCACAAATTGTGAAACACAAAAAAGCCAGTCCACCAAGGCAGAAGGAGGAGAGACACAGCCAAAAAAGTGATTGAATAAGAGGTAGATTCTGTGTTAAAGGGCAAAATGTTATGTCTTTAATGGACTACAGGATATGTCGGAGGGAGAGTGAAATATTGAGCCCACGGTGTCCTGTCCATCCACAGAGAGCAACACACACTGCTCTAGAGACAAACTGAAAAGACATGAAGACAAGACAAGTCTGAAAATTCAACAAAGGGATGGCCAGATCTCCAGCTCAGGCCAATTAGCAGGCGGAAACTCTTTTTTCCCCAACTACTCGTCAGCATGAAAGGATCACCCTTTGTCTGTCAGACACATGCCTTTATCCTCAATTGCTACTTCCTGTACAGACACACACACACACACACACACACACACACACACACACACACACACACACACACACACACACACACACACACACACACACACACACACAAGGACAAAAGCGCTTTAAATTCGTACATGAACAAGTTACATTCCTGCTACTCTCTTTTCTGTTCCTGTCATCTCTCTGTACGCCTGTCAGCACACACATGTCCAGGCAGAACACACACATAGGAACACACACAGTCAGATCCTAACATGAACTGCACTCATTTTATCTCCCCTCAGCTCCTGCCATCTCGCTGACTGATGTGATTGTTAGTTCTAGAGGAGGGCTCTCTTTACTTGAAGTGAGTTTGTGTGTGTGCGTGTGTGCGTGTGTGCGTGTGGGTGTGCGTGTGTGCGTGTCCAAAGCATCGCCTGGCCATGGCTGGTATTGTGGCCTATCGGACAAGCTGTCAAGTGCTCCTCTCCTCTCTGCCGCTCTCTCTCCTGGCTCTGCGCCGTTTTGTGTTCATGTTACAATAACGGGAATGTGGGAAGGTCACAGACGCCTGAAGTTAAACCGACACGCCAGCATGCCTGTTTCGTCTCCCAACAGCAGACCCCAACACCGGACATCTATGTAACACTAACTATCCACATGAGATACCGTCAATGAACACTCAACACCAGAAAAAATCATCTTCAAGGTCATTATTACCAAAATACTGAAGTGCATCTGTAGAGGATACATTTGCATCAGGCTAACTTTTCTGCCTCTATCTGCATACTCCCATCTGCCTTGTGTGCATTATCAATCTCACATCTCTACCCTCTAAAAGTTTGGCCCGGTGAGAGCAGAGGCGCAGGCTGCTCTTTGTGAAGGCTGCTCTCTGCGGACGGTAAGGGATCGATCAACCAGACGCTCCAATGGCCGGCTCCTTTGTGAGCCCGGTCTGGCTCTGTGCAGCTCTCCTCTGTTTATCTCCCTCACGTCGCTGGCTGGCTACATGCTCTTAATTAAACATGCCGCACGGCTATTAATTGTCAACCAGATTCAATTTGTTCCCCGGGCACACTGTGAATGGGCCTCTCCTTCCAGAACAAAGGTGTCCGACAGCCAAGTCAGAGTTGAACAAAAGGCCCAAGGCATCACTTCTATCTCCGAAAAGGCTGAGCTGCCACAGCTCGTAGGCAGCCATTCAATGAGGTGTTATCCCGGCTGGTTTCCAGACAGGTGTTCAAGAGGTGTTCAGAGAAAATCGTCTTGTACTTTGCCACTCCATCTTTTTTCCGCTCAATGACATTTGGGCTTAAACAAAGCACTCCATCAGAGTTTAGCTGCTACAGCTTTGCAAGCTGCCGTTATTCTTTTACCTGCAAAAATACACATTTGGTAAAATACTCTAAATCTGCCTCATTTTTAAATCTTGTTTTATTTTGTATTATTACACAGGAGCTTTTTTGACATATTGTGGAAACAAATAAATATATAATAACCCAATGACTGCGAAGACGAATTTGGGAGTAAGCACTTGCCAAGGCGTAATATAATTCATAGTGATGCTTCAGTGTTTGCTGGAGACTGCTCCAGCATCCAGGCAGAACCCACAGAGCTAGGTGCCAACACATCCATCCCCTTGCAATTCCCTCATCCGTCCCACCTCTCAGTAACTCCAGCCATCACCCCTATCATTGCTCCCATCCCAAAACAACCTAAAGCATCGGGCCCAGCTGGTGCCAAGGAGGCCTGGCTGGTGCTATTGTGTCACTGCCTAAACCCTCCACAATACAACGATAAACCTGCCCCCTCTGTGCCTCCTAAGTCACACACAGAACAGATGCCAAACCAATAGCTGTCCACACAGAGACCTCTTAACCACAGGGTCTCCAAAGGACTGATACACAACAATACTATAAAGTGAATCCAGTTTTAGAGCCCTACCTAAGGCAAAAAAGAAAGACTTTTTTTTTTACAAGTTTATTATATCAGAAAACAAAAGCAGTACTGTAGTAAAGAAAATACTATAGTGTATAAAGCCCCGTTCAAACACTGCATTGTGGAATTTTTAACGAGAGCCAGGCGAAGGTGGTGTAGCATATAGAGAGAGGAGATATTTTCCCCAGTGTGCTTCTGTGCCTGCCTTTTCAGCAATCCCAATATTTTGCTGCTGGTGAACTCACTGAGCAGTTGAGGAATTACTTATTTAAAAGATAAGGTTTCCTCTGTTGTCAGCAAAAACCGCCTCTTGTCCATAACAGGAGAAAACCAATGCAGTGTGAAATCAAAGGTCACCCAGAGACAAATAGCACTAACAGGCGAGAGCAGGGGTGACAAACGCTCCCTCTCAGCAAATTAATTAATAGTGGAGATTCAACGTGGCATCTCCAACACAAAGGAGAACAAACCGCCTTGTTGTTTCAGCAAGAGTTTTAAGAGAACAAACACATTCCCCGTTTCTCCATTGCAATCAAAGCCTGTTTACACGCATCTCTCAAATGACTCTTTCATTGAATGGTTAATATGGCACCTTTGAGAAGCCATTGATCTCAATATTCGCCCTGAGACACCTCCGTTGAGCTTTCCTCAGCCTCGCAACTCAGCCTGCCTTCAGCCACGGATCCTTGGGGCAATGCATTAAATGCCTTACCCCAGGCAGACTGCTAATCCCCAGCATACGCAGGTGTCTCTGTCTGGCCGTGACCACAAGATAAGCCCGGGCCTGGAGGA
Organism: Notothenia coriiceps; assembly: GCF_000735185.1. Taxonomy (NCBI): domain Eukaryota; kingdom Metazoa; phylum Chordata; class Actinopteri; order Perciformes; family Nototheniidae; genus Notothenia; species Notothenia coriiceps. Next base: position 171,999 of record NW_011365873.1, on the reverse strand, counting down.
GACAGCAGCGAGCAGTAGACACAGAGTGCACATTCGAGTGCGTCTTTGCATCCGGTACACAGTCACTCACCCAGTTGAGGAGATGGGGCTGAAAACAGCAGGTCTGAGACCAAGCCCCGATAATGACACCTCGTCTGGGACCAGCTAGCGAGAAACATCTGCATCCCCTTATCTGTGCAATGGCTGCGCTGTCGAAACGACACGCCGATCATTTGCTGGATTACCCCTACAGTAAGCTGCTGCCTGATGTTCCTTCACAGATCAGTGTAGTGGAAATGTTTATACAGAGCAAGCTGGGACGAGAAAGTTGTCTCAATGTCTTACTGTAGATAAGCATGTAAAGCCAGCGTGCCGGCCGCAGGCACGGATCGCAGCGCACCCTACTGCCATTGATCCCAGTCACAATGTTCAGTTGTAGACCAGAATATTCAATACACTTCAGTTTGATTTGGCCAAAAAGTAATACTTAATCCACTCGAGAAGTATTCAAGTAGTGGAAGCACGTTCCTCGATTAACTATCTAAAATATACCCAAAGGAATGAGCCAGGAGGAAGAGATTAATTTCATAAAAAGTAAATGCATTTATTTAAGGCCGACTAATTTCACGATGAAATTGTTGTTTCCAGGCAGAAAGGTTGCGATGAATAAATGTTTGGTTAATTAGATTTACAATCAAGGGCAGTTAGTAATAGCTACATAATATCCTACAAATGTATTGCATTAAAAAATGTTCCATTTATATTGCATTAACAACGAGGGGTCTATGCCCTTGATGTGAAAAATGGATTGTGGAGCTCATAGCAGTAAGTCAGAAGGCAGTGTTCACATGTAAGGTCATGTTCAGATGTGGCTTTTGGCCTTTTAATGGTCATTTATTGTTCATCAAGTGTGTGTTCGTGTGTGAAGGCTTGCAGGTTTCTATGTGTGTGTTTTATGTGTTCTCTCCCCCCAGCGGGGGGCAGCACCACCCTGGCCTCAATGCCTCCACCCACTCATCCATCCCACGTCTTGTCTAATTAAACATCGTTAACATTCATCCCAAGGTCTTATGCAGATGAGCACAGAGGGAATGTGGTGCACTGCGCATTAAGAAAACAACTTGGGGGGTGGCAGAGAGGTGAGCACCGGGATGAGATGGGGTTGTATCCGAATTGAGACGTGCATGGATATCTCCGATTTGACCTCATTCATCAATTAATTACCACCATTAGTAGGAGGTGATGTGGAACCAAAGCTGAAATCACTGCACCGTGGCATCTCCACCACCAGTTTGTTGACTGTGTGCGTGCGGGCATATGTGTATGACAGACAGGCCCCCATTAAGCACTGAGCCATGTGAGCGTGCCTATGCGTGTGTGCACCTACAGCATGGCCAGAAAGGCAGACAGATAGACAAAAGTGATAGGCATCAAGCCAAGCGCTGCCATCGGTGTGTCCTCAACAGAGCTGTGATCACAGCTCAGTCCTGTCATGTGGCTGTCACTCTATCACTCAAACATACACACATATACACCACGCTGCAGATCGCGTGGTCCTGTCTTTAAAGACACTCTTTGTTCCTTTGTAGCTTGTAGGGCACTTGAGGTGTAATTAAAAAAAGCAGACTGTTACCCTTTTGCACATACCCGATGACCTGAATTAGCACCAGGGACAACACAAGCTAGATAACCTGCTGTGCATGGAAAACAAGAAAACAACAGGGGAACAATTCAGGAACAGTCTATGTGAGACATCATCAGAATACCTAGAAGCGATGGGGGTTATGAGTGTACCAACAACCTTGTCAGTTCATTTTCGACGAAAGCTATTTTTCATAAATTGTGAAGCTACCGGCAAACATTTAGTCTATTTAAACGCAACATAAAATCCATAAAGCTGGCATTAGCTCAGCATGCATTGGACAAAGATCTCGACAGGGGTATACTTTGTGAGCAGGTGCATTTGTCAGAGACAGAGACAGGGTTTGTACACTAGCATGGGCATGAATGGCACCTCACAGTATTTAATCCAGTAGAGTAAAATGGCTTTAAGAGGCAGTGGTAGCTGTTATGTTCTGAGGGAGTGCCTGCCAGGGCACTGGGGCGGGTGTGGCAGCAAGGCTGTGAGTTATGTGTGCCGCACATGAACTCATATTGTTGAGGGTCGGCTGACGTCTGGCCATGCACGGCAGCACAGCACAGCACTTCCTAAGTTCCTGTTTGTAACTGTCTGTGGAACAAGAGCCCAAGGGAGGAGCCTGCTTAAACTCGCTCACCTTCACCACCGGCCTCGGATCCATCTCTGTGCACGGCATGCACCCTACATGCACTTATGCACACATGCAAGTACTCAGGCAAAAAATATACTAGCACACACACACAAGCTGCGTGCAAACCTAGCACAGGGTTGGCACACTAGATGTGGGCCTTTGCAAAAATAAATAGTCCTCCTCAAAGGACCAGTGTCAAATAGGCATGCATGAAAAAGCACAAAAAGCACTTTGCCCTGCATACATATCTGATGCACGACAGCCAAGGTCAGTCCAAATCCTCTATTGGCGCCCACTTGAATCACCTTCAAGGATCAACAACTTTCATACGGTGCTTTGTGCGCCTTCTCCATACACATGTTGTGCTACTTGACTTCCAGTTAGTCTAACCGAGTGATAAGCTAATTGTGAGCTAGTCAACAGTGCCGTAGCTCAAACCAGGCGCAGGGGGTGCTGTGTAGACAGTCAAGTACAGGCAGTGAGGGTGAGCAGGCAGACTCAGGAAACGATGATGAAGTGCAGCATTAGTGCGGTGATTAACTCCTTCTCTCGCTCTTCCTCCTCTCGTTCAGTCCCATTTCCTCCCAATGCGGGAGGGGAGCCTCTGATCAGTGTGTGTGAGATTCCCTTGACACACCGTCCATCTGTGTGTGTGAGCTGGCAAGACAGCAGGCCTTCTTCACCAACATGCTGTCGAGATCCCTCCTCAACGTCTCTCCATTACAAAACCTTTCCTCTTAGGCTCACCAAACAGTACTGAAACTTTGATGAGAAAGTTCCCCATTTGCTACGACATGATGTTAACATGCAATGGAGTATAAGTGTATACGAACAACAGCCATCATATCTTACACACTACCACTTTTCCTTCCATGGTCCACAATGTGCAACCTGAGAAATGTTCTCATGCATACAGTAGCAGGAAGTTATGCAATAGCTGCACAGGCTATGCTTGAAAAACACCATGTAGAATATTCCTGAAGACAACGAACATCCACTGTATTGCGTGACTAAACGGTTATTACTCATACCAACAATGGTAAATGGTTACATTTCCTTCTTCAGTTTGATAAATAAAAAATTATGATGCGCCTGCTATTAGGGCTGCTCAATTAATCGTATTTTAATCGCAATTACGATTATGACTTGCAACGATTACGAAAACAACATAATCTAAATAAAACGATTTCTTTTTTTATTATTATTATTACTTTTTTCAAATTTCAAATAAAAAATGTGTTTTATTGGTTTTTCAGTTGAATTATACTTAATGTTCAGGGTAATCAACTGTTAAAAACATACAGTTGAAAAACAAATTCTCCAATAAATTGATGTTTTCAAAGTAAATGGATAA
>NW_011365873.1:147597-168375 GCF_000735185.1 Notothenia coriiceps | reverse complement strand
TGAATTATACATACTGTTCACGTTTTTAATAATCGTGATATCAATTATTGACCCAAATAATCGAGATTATGATTTTTGCCATAATCGAGCAGCCCTATCTGCTATACATTATCAGGCTTATTACGTGTCTAATGAATAAAGCATTTAAAAAAAAGAATGCATTATATATTACTATATATTCTAAATAGATTTAATTAATATAAATAAAAGTTAAACGAATAGAGTCCAGAGATTAGAAATGCAGCCTTTTTTCATATCAAAGCATAGATAATCTTTATAATTGTATTTGGAGAACATTTCCATTTAGGTTTAAATGCTCAAAGATTAATTGTGTAAACCTTTTTTATATAGCCTATATCTACCTTTACTTTAACACATTAACACAAATTAAAAGTATAAACACATTTTGTATTTGTTTAATTAAGAAAATTAACATTTTGAATTAAAAAGTGTTGCTTGCTGAGAACAACTTCTGTGCAGAGGCTCACAGAATAACAGATAACAGCCCTCTCAGCAGTGATCGGTGGGCCAGGTGGCTGTGGCAAATGACCTGCACTCAATGACGCAGTAACAACTTCACCTCTTCACCAGAGAGGCTATTCTGTGATCACATAGCCCCCACTCATATCAGATTGCATCACCAGCCGCCAAGCAGGGAAGTCCTTTTTTTTTCTCTCACAGGTGCAGAGAAAAAACTAAAAGGAAGCCTGGTGGAAACCCAGAGAGCTAAAAAGACAGAATGAGTCAGACTCCTGTTATTAGCAAGTCTGCAGGAGCCGACTCCTCCAGATGACAATAACTGGGGCTATTAATATTCTGCCGTGTGAACCAATTTCACTTCCATTACCCATAATGCTATTGTTAGTAAGCTAGTTGTCTCTTTTTGAAGCGCAGATGCACTTTTTAAAATATTTATTAGAAAAGTGCTCAGTGTTTCTACCCTCCCAAAAGGTAATAAGTGTCTTTTAACACATGACAAGGGTCAAAGCTCCACTCAGGCACGGTCTTCTGGGAAAAGGGTGCTTGTATTGAACATTTCTCGCAGACAGACTATCTTCAAACATCCTTCTCATATGCAAATTGAGAATAATCCACTGTGGGCTGCTATGTGCTCCTCTTGTTAAGCATTCAACAACATTCTGACGCAATTTGCTGCCAAAACACACTTCCTCTCTGTCAGTGCAACATTATTCGAAACTTCTTATCATTTCAAGACTGCTGCCGTTTTTTCTGCAAACGGGATAACAACATGGAAGAGAGGCACTATTTCATGCAGGCAGGCAGTCAAGCCTAACAACAGCAGCATTTACAATGTTTTGAAGATTTTGTAGACTTTCACCTGTTATAACTATCAGTATTAAGTGTTTTTCACTTAAGGTGATACCCACAGTGGAATGTGTATTTCCTGCTTGCCGCTGTTTATCTCTTGTGCCCTTATAAATTCTCGACAATAACATGCCAAAGCTTCTTTTTTTCCCCCAAGAGTTTACAGTTTACAGCTGTCTCTTCTCTTCTCTCTCATCCTGGCATCGCTCATCTATTATTCAGTTTTTAATTTGGCTATTTGAGGTTTGTTCCCTCGTTTGGCGACAAGTAAGCCTCTGCTAAACAGGCACCTTATCCATTACACTAAATCTAGCACACAGCAGACAGCAATCTGGAATTGACCATTAGGGGGTTATTGATATAACCACCATTCCCTATCGTCATTATCCCTCTAATTTATCCGTAATTGTATAGCAGCTTTTGGGAGTTATTCTCACCTTGGAAGCATCTTCACTTTCTGAAACATATCCGTGTTTGGGTAGTTTGCACAAAACCCATCCATCACATTATGGAGGGGCAGTATTCAGTCTAGGAAAGCCAAGTCTCCATGGTGGCAATTTAGTTCAAGAGCTTTTGTGTATATGACAAAAGTTTGAAAATTGCGGTCGTTTTTAACTCAGTGTACCATCGCACTTGTGGTCATCGTTACCCAGAGATGGGCCACTCTGACGGATCCTCAGACTCCTATAATCATATGCAATTGTGGTAAAGTGAAAAGAAAGACATGGCTCTTTACTGGGATCTATGGCTCATTGTATCTTATGTGTCACACGAGCCAAGGATCAATAGCACTCAATAGTCTATTAATAGGCAAGTCTTGGCTCTGTTCAGAATACAGCACCATCCTGTCCACTAGAGCAGGCCATGAAAAGAAGAGGGTGCAATAGAAACCAATCCTCGCCTTTCTGTTAACAGTGAAAGCCTCTTAATCATCTCAGTTTCCCATTGACTTACCCCTCGGTGCTTCTCTTCCTCTCACCAAAGGCCTATCATAGAGGGGATAGTTAACCGACCCCTACTTCCCCTCCTTGCCACAGAGAAGATGATTCGTTTTGGAAGTGAGGTCAAAAAGGTGTCCTTCATTTGCACTGTAACATAATTCCAGCCTGGACTGATATATTTGAGTGATAGCTTAAAAAGTCCTATGTAAAGTTGTACCTCAAACACCACAGTATCTGAATCATTAACATTAAGAACCCTCTCTTCTTTCTACTCTGATGATAATAAGCTGCCCTGTAAAAGAAGTGATTACTGATAGGGCACTTGGAAAAGCACAAGAGCATCTTCATCTTAAGTGTAAATAATCTGCCTAATAGACCATAGTATGTGGTTATCTGATAGAGACGGTCCCCAAAATCCGACTCTAGTCTCTCCCTCATGCAGACAATCAATGGACACCTGAGTAATATAAAACAAATATTGCTATTGATCTGCAGTCTTTAATTTCCTCCAACCACTAATACTGTGGAAATCCAAATAGAGCTTGGGATCCTCTGCTATTTACAATCTTCCGCAGATTAACGCAACCATTCTGCTCGAAAATTATCTATTGATGAATTCCTCTGTGTTGGTTTAATCATGTTATATTGTGAAAGTGCCTTTATTAAATACTGATCTCGGTTTAAAGAAGTGTTTGTCATTCCCTGTCATTTAAGTCACGGACGGAAACTATGCTGTTTAGTTTGGCGCCCCCTCAGCATTGCTAGAAAGGATGTTTGATGGAAATATTAGAATAGAATATATCTTTATTGTCATCATACAAAGTACAACCACATTTCTTTGGCAACTCTCTCTGCAGTAAAAAATAGACACAAATACATAAATAAATCAGAGTGGTAAAAGCAGAGGTAGTAGCGATGACAGTGCAACGAGATAAAGTCTATAAGGGTAGAAAAAGTGGAACAATAGGATGATCAGATATTTATGTTTCTCCTCCAATTATCCTTTTTTCTCGTTCTTCCACCACCTTGGGCTCAGCCAATAGGGGATTGAACTAGGAAGGGGAGGTGGTCAGCATCACATGATCTTCCCTTGGTGGTTGAGCACCGCCCCCTCTTTTGGGGGACGGGGGTTGTCACATTCGTCTTTGTCATGGCGCGGCGTGCCACCCATTCATCAGGCCTGCCAGCAATGGCATCCCTTTCCTCTGTGTGCCCGGAGACTGGGCACGTCTGGGCCTGACTGCATCCCAGATACACACAGAGAGCAACACACAGACACTCTGATGGATTCATTTATTAGGCCTTTCATTACCCAGGGGGCCAATGGTGAATCGCAATGCACTGAATGCCACAGCAATGCACAGCTATGCTGTTGCCCTCTAGGCCTACTGCTATCATGGACAGGCTTTCAGAGGACAGAATAATATTCAGGACTATGTCTCATTAGAGACTATAAAACATATGAATGACCAAATTAAATCAGTAATTCAACATATGAAACACAGACACCGGAGAGCGTTTGCTAATGTTTCTTTATAGCTGCAATACAACCGACATTAAAGAATCCTACCTTTCCTTCCTTCCTTAGCCAGACAGGATTTTACTCCCATTTTATCTGACTACATGCTAGGCTGACGAACACTCCTTTTGTTTTACTATGTGGTCCAGTCTGCACTATTCCCTCGGCTTTATGAACCTTGTTTTAAATCAGAATCACTTCTTTTGTGCGTGACAGGCTGCAGATTCCAAAGCAATTGGGGAGAAACCAACCACAGAGTAGATGTGTAAGGATAGAGTTCAATACTGCCTGCAAAACTTAGTATTATTGATTGCCCAGGATGGCAAATTCAATATAGTCTAAAGAAGTTAGAATTGTGGATCTACAAGCCAAGCAATTCAATAGTGTTCACTCCATGCAATGGTGAGGATCTGGGCACTGTCTGATTCAATCCTAGGAGCAGTGGAGAAGGCTTGCAGGGATGGAAGAGCCAACAAATGCAATACGGTGCAGCTTCAGAGGATCTTTGGAGTCAACAAATTTAATAGAGCCACTTTATCCCTTCATATGTGCAACTAGATTTAAAGTGTTCCCCCCTGTTCCCCGTGTGAAGCTCCTAGGAGCTGGGGAGTTTGTCCTAAATAAACTGTCGTCTTTATTGCATCTTTCTCCAAGTCCAAGCCAAGCCGTGGTTTAATTATGACAAATCCACCGCATGTGTTCACCATGTTCACCAGTAATGAAGGATGCTTAAAAAGAAAATAGCTCAAAGCGACTTATGTCGACAGGAATGGCAGAGGGGAGACATCTCTGCCTTCCTGCAAAATATTAAGGTTTTACTCTGGGTGCAACCACTAAACTCTGATTCTACGGAGAGGGGGAAAGGACAGATGGATCCAACTGTCACGCTGATAAAGAGGTTTTCATCCGAGGAGAGGGATGCTCATTTGAGAAGCGCAGTTGAAATTTAAAATCATCTAATCCTGCGAGACCATGTACGACTCAGGCACAGGCACAATAGCGACACGACTCTCATCTCACCCCGGACATTTACAATCAAGGCCAAATTAAGTGTGGCATGAATTAGCCACAGATAACATAAACTAGCGCAGAGGGGATGGAGGAGGGATATGATTTACACCACTCAAGAGGATACCATACATTTCTTTTCAATTAAGAATTTGAACAACGTCAAAGCTTAGCTTTAAAATTGCCCATAATAAAAGAACTCATTTGAATATCCGCTCCATTCTCGCACGATATTACGATGAGGAATCACTCGTTAAATATGACGAGAAGAAAGGGAATGAGATAAGGATTTCTAATCACTCCTATGTTTGTTTCCTAATATGTGAGAAATTGTGTAGTTTAAAAACAAAAAGGAAACTGGAAAGGCATTAAAATGTGTGCTAGGAGAGAGCAGAGGCGTGCTAGGAATGCTCAAATACAAATGTAGCTGTGAGGAACGCTGAATAACACAGGCACTGGTTGTAATCCCAACACTATGCTGCACTGTCAAGCAGCTAATAAAAATAGGCTGGTGGCAGATCAAGTCTGTGATTCAAATACATTCAAAGCCTTTCTTAACTGAACTGCAAAAATCCAATCCTGCCTCATTTTCAGTCTATTTTCTCTCTTCTCTTTCACTCTCCCTTCTTGCCTCTTCATTGTTCTCTAGGTCTCTCTCTCCTCTCTCACTCATGCTCCCTATCTCCCCTCTCACAGTATCATTGCTAAATCTATTTGGAGCCGCCGCTGGGAGCAATTGAGCAGAAATGGGTTTGTGCACATCTTGAAAACTGTGTCTGTCATAAAAACACAAAGGTTCAGCACAAAGAACTGGTTAAATATCCACGTGTCTGGTCGCTGGTCGCCTGCAGGTGACCTCAGCTAGTGCAATGTTGACTTGGAACAACATCAGAGCAGAACACTGTACTGCTTTAGCTTCAGCAATGTGGGCACAGACAGAAATCCATTCTCCGTCTGCCCGAGACCGCTAAGTGTTCTACACAGGCTATTGCTATCTCAATAAGGATAGCTCAGAACCAACGGCTGTACAGCTGTAGCTCAAAACACATCACAATCTCTCCTTTCTACGAATCACGTCGTGGGGATGGCTCCACGTGACAGCGCTGCCTCCATTTGTCGTAGTGAGATAATATGACTTCAGCTAAAGCCCTCTGAACCTCAAAGAGCACGTTCATCTTCATGACTTTGAATTCATTACCCATCAAAGATAAGTCTCCTTTTCACACACGGGGCTCTATTTGTCAGTGTCACCACACAAAGGAGAGGGGCAACTTATTCATGCCAAACATGCCTCCAGTTTCAACTTTTGGTCGCCCCTTTGAGCACTGTTTTTTAATTAAAAGAGGTTCCCTTTCTTGTCTTCTTTTTCAGCGGGAATGTCTCTTTGATACCACTTCCCACAGCTTGAAATAGTCACGATAACATATCTTTCAATTACAGTTTTATTGTGACTACCATCCGGATGCCATTCAACCCGTCTCTCCTCCTCAAGCCACCGCACCTGCAAAGAGGAAAAAGTGACACATGCGCCTGCATAGAAACGGCTCTGATTTTCACCCTTCACACACCGCCAATGGCTTTTATCTGCGAGCTGAAGAAACACGCACCGCCTGGAGAGAAGCTGTGGGGTGGCAGCGGGTGGGGGAGGGGCCGCTGATGAGTGGAACACGGCGCTATGTGAGGGGACGGAGCTGACCCAACTCCCTTCATCCCATACCGCGGCTGTTTCCCTCCTCACATTGACAGGCGGGTAGATTGAGGGCTAAGATTAGCAGCCACTTTCTCACAGAAGGCCGGGGAGATACAGTATTGAGAATGAATGGCCGCGTCATGTTGTCAATGTTGTAACCTTGGCAACAGACAGAGTACTATTTTAGTCCACCAACTGGCCACCCGAATGGTTGGCAAGATGAGCCCAATCTTCTTTGCTCCCTTTACACACCCACACACACTGATATAATACTGTACCTGAGCCTTGTCACGTCTAACATTTTAAAGCCTCTCGATCAATACCTCAGCACATTTACATCTCAAGCATGTCAGCAGAAATGGTCAGTCAGAAGTAAATGACAAAGGCAATACCGTTCTTAAGTGGACACAAATGAACACCTCCTTAATAGTATTACAGCTGAGCGTCACACACATGCAGCTTTAATGGCTCATGTGCAATTCACAAGAACTAAACCGCTGGACAACGACAAACCAAAGCCAGTAAACACAAACCACAGAAAGCTAAGAATACCAAAATCATTAAACATATATTTTCAGTCAATAGCCATCAATCCGTTTGTCATCTTACCGTCAAATTATTCCATTGTTTTCCTTTCTTTGATGGATGGGATTTATTGCATTATAAAATGTTGTGATTTTGGGTCCAGAAAGTGCTCCATAAATCAGGAATAAAGGCTGGCGTATACAAACATTGGCAAACAGCCAACACCACTTTTGCTCTATGAGGAATATTCACAAATAATTGCGTTCACACTTTTTTTGAATTATTGACTCACCTCTTGTATAACATAAGCCAGAGCAACCTAAACATGGCAGGTTGTGCAGTCTCTCCCAGTCAAGGGCAAACAGGCATAATCAGTTTGTGTTGAATGAAATAATTCCTAATTTGCTTTTTTCATTGTGATCATTTTGCAACCAGAGTGAAGTAAAAGCGCTGTATTAAAATCTAATCTTCAAACACCAACCTGGCTTCTCCTGATCAGCCACGGGCTATTCATCACTGCCATTACCTCACCACACATTTTTATCCTCCTCCTCCTCCACTGCTGGCCAGCTTTCTTCCCTCTCCTTCTCCATCTGACTGACCTCACCTCTCTCCCTCCATCCTGACTCCCTCCTGTGATTTACAGCCTCCTGTTCAGCCAATTCCTCGCACCTTTCCGCAATTCATTCATTATTTCCTTTCACCCAGTTCTTATTTTTTCCATCTCCGTCTGAGAATGCATTCGCCCTGCCCTCATCTTTTTTTCCATTAACTCTTTGCCATTATAATTCTGCTTCATGCATATGAGCCGTACAATTGTCTTCTGCATTGTTACAGCGGCCTTGAGGCTTCTCATTCACGGTCTTTGGGAGGCTGATAAGACACATAGCAGAACGGCATGTTTGGGGTTAAAGGTTCAAAGGATTTGGGGTTGGAAAATTAATAGCCAGTGGATTTATGAGTTAAACTAAATTATTGCAACTACAGCAAAGTCTATTTACCCTTTTCAGTCTCAGTGAGTCCACACAGATTAGTTAGCTCGAGGAAAAACTGCATCAAAATAACCACATAAATATGAAACAAATTACTTTTATGATGCAATAATAAAATACAGAAATAATTATTCAGACAACCAAAATTGTTTCAATGGTGAAACATTTGTAAAACACTAACATAATGTATTGCACTACTCGCTATAAAGCCATATCCGCAACAAAGGTTATTATCCTTGTTAGTTAGTATGCAATATATTATGGACTTGAGTATGCAAATATGCAATAGATATATATTATATGTTTTTTTGTCATGGTGCTGCTGATATTTATTATAGGTAGTTGCTATGTAATAAGCTAATAGGGGCTGTATGTTATCTTTTACTTTATTAAAGTGTATTATTGTTTGAATATTTGTCATATTATTTTGATAAGATGTATTTAAAGTGGACCTATTATGCTATATTTGAAATATATATTGTAGGGCCATACCTATACAAATCATGTCTGTGAAGTTTTTTGCTTAAAATATCAAACAGATCACCCATTGTAGCCATGCCTCATACTGCTCATACCCCAGACTGGTTCTGATTTAAATGGAACGGCTTCTGCTAGCCACGCCCCTTTGTAGCGTCACGCGGCTTTCCCCTGCTAAGAGAGTTTTCTACCGGGAGAAACTCAGCTAAACGCTGCGGTGATTAAATGCCTATTATGTTCCCAACCACTTCAAGCATTATTTCTGAAACAGTATGGAGCTCAAACTTTTCTCTCTCGCAGGGTTTACCACATTACGTGACACATATTCTCTCCGTAGCCGTTAGCGTAATGGTTAGCTCTGGGTGTTAGCATGCTTGCTAATTTAAACACAGAGCATATTACTCCCAAAACATGCCGCGCATTGTTTCTGATAGAGCACATAGCTTGACATGTTCTTTCTTAAGTGTTTACCGCTAGAACAGTACCATTATATGTATTATATATAACAACTTTGCTCTAAGGGCCTCCTGCAGACATCCTGCTGAATACACAGACACACAGCGCACAGACACCACACACAGCTGAGGGGATTCAGCTAGACGACTGTATACGGAGACGATAGGTTGGGACGTGTCACGTGTGCCGGAGACGATAGGTTGGGACGTGTTACGTGTGCCGGATGTCGCCAATGACATAATAGGAGCCAACATTCTGGATCTGCTGGTTTGCACCCCCGTTTTTTTTAGAGATGTGGGTACGGAGGGAAAGAGAGAGTTTTTTGTTTTCTGACACTTTGTGAGTTCCATGACACACCGGGGACACATATTTATGTATAAAAGACATCCAAAAGTGCATTTTGCATGATAGGTCCCCTTTAATTATTTGTTTTTTGTGAATTACACTTGAATTTAAAATAATTTAATTTAAGTCTAACAATGCAATCAATATATATGCACTGTGACTGATCCAATGAGGCAGGATATGACATGCATGTCTATATGGTAGAGCAAAGGGACACAGTGGCTGATGGTTAGACGGGGAAGCAGTTTATGTTTATATTCAGTCTATGTTTATATGCCGTCTGGCTTGCAAAAATAAATATCCAGAGATACAACGTTACAACAATCTTGGCCTTTGTTTGGAAACAAATTGAGGCGAGTCAGAACCCACAACCCCAACAAAGGGCAGTGTCTTTTCATTTTATAAACGGACTAAAACGCAACGACAGTATAGTTATGTTATATAATTCCGATAATACTATCCAAACAGTTTACTACACCTGTTTGTCGTTTTGCTTTTCCAACAATTAACAGTATATTTACAGTATTATGAAATAAAATGAACATGGAGAAGAATACTCAACCTTGTACTGAACTTTAAGGCATACGTAAGCTGTTCTCTCCAGCGGATAGGATATCTGAATATACTGTATTAAAACAGACTTAGCAGCAGGATTTGGTATATGTGAATGTGATTGTAAAAAAAGTGAAGCGAAAATTTTCAAGCTTATGCAATCTTCCACAGATAGCATCCGTTACATTATAGATGTTGGCGATACGGAAGCTGTTGCATATTGTTTGCAAAGTAACACAAGCTTACTGGTTGTTGTTTAAGTTAAACACATGGCTGATCTTGGAGGCAGTGTGTTCCTGTCTGGATGGCTCTATAAGAGAAGGTCTCTCTTTCCTCCCTTCTGTGCTTTATTCTTTTAATTTTACCCGGTCCTTGTGCCTACCCTCTGCAGGGGGTCTCACTTTTTTCCTTACTGAAAAAGTAAAAATAGCACCACTCCAGGGCAGTTTAGCCGCGAGTGTTTTCCCTCTCCTTTTTCTCGGCAACTGGAAATGCTCAGAGACAGCCTGACTGCTGAATCTGGAGGATTAGGGAGACGGCTCTTTGATCAGGGCTGGGTGAGCTCTGAGATCTCTTTCATTCTCTCCCTCTCTTTCCCCCATATTCCTCCCTGTTTCCCCAGTCTTCCTCTCTGTTCCCCTTCCTCTCTTCTTCTATCAATCCTACTCCTCCCTCTTTCAAATGTTTTCCTCCCACGTTTGTGTAAGCTGCCCGCACGTTGGCCGTGGCTGCTGGCACCCAAGGGCTCCCAGACAGGAGGTGGCAGTGTTACACAGTCGAGACAAATGGGTGCTCTGAGGATGGCATCACAGGAGAGTAAGCACTGGAGAGAGGGGGGAGCATGGGGATAAGGAAAGCACATGAACTACACACTTCTGTACAGATGACATGGGGAATAAGTAATCCCTGGCCACTTCTGCTCTGACTCAGCAGCCGTTTCTCTGTCTCCCCCACTGGAGATAAGTGTAATGGAATTGCAGCATTAAAAGTGCCACATTGCCACGGTTGGGTAAAACTTACAATACGCCTCTTTCTGTTATGACACAGATTTGTTTGCTGTTTCTGCCTACCGAGGGGCATGTGTTGTAGGCCCTTCTTTAGCAAAGTGTGGGAGGGGTTCAAGGCATAGCAGAGGTGGCTGCTGGGACACGGTGTGTGCAGCAATACTTTCATCAAAGCTATTTTTGATTTGTCTGGTGGATGAGGTGTGGGGATTACTATCCACTGCTACGTAATGGCAGAGAGCAGAGGAGCCACGAGCAGTTACACAGACAGCAGCACATCTGTGTGCCGATGAAATATTCAGCAGTAAGACAGCTCTCCGGAGAAGAGAACGCTACAACTCCTCCACCGACGTTAATGATTTATCAATAACTCTACCATCCTGCAGACTGCCAGGGAATGCTGGGTGCACCTCATTAAAAACACCTGCCCGACACGGGGAGGAACCCAACATCAAAAATAGATCTATTCAAAATATAAGAGGAGGCGGAGGTGGGCCAGCCTTGCCCGAGCAGCAGCTTTACCGCCGGAGATGGAGAGGTTTAGCAGCCCCCCAGCACCTAGCCACCCACTACCCCGTCCACACACAAAGCCTAAAGTGAAGTAGGATTTGCAGCCACAGGACCAAGTATAATGCGAGAGATTCCACCTGTGCGGTATACTCTGTGCAATTCTTTGAAGGCTGCTTTGAATATGCTGACTCAGAAAAGACCAGAAAGATGGCGAGCCTTGGTGAGGTAGAGCAGAGCTCTCGCATTCTGCCGTCAAATAAGTCCACTGCTCCTCTGGCAAAGTTGTGTTTTCCCGTGGAAAGGTGTTGTTTATATAAACCGTGTTGGCAGCTGCCTATAGAAACATTTGCTTTCCAGAGAATGTGTAATTACTTGCTCAACTGGACCATGGCACAGTGATTACACCAATATCTCAGGTAATGGTCCAAAAATCCCCACAATTTGCTATTGCAAAGCGTAGCTGCGACTGCATAGTAATAGTAGCTCCCGTCCCAGCTGACAGGAACATCTCTGTGCATCAGGGGTGAGTTTGGGTGAAAAGGTGACCATGGGAGGCGATGGAAATGAGCAGGTAGGTGGTTTACTGGGAGTGTGAATGTCGAACCTATAAAAACAGGGGGTCTATACGTATCATGGAGAACAAAGGGAGGGGCAGGCGCAAAAAGTTCATAACCATAGAGGAAGCCTATTAACCTTGGTTGGTACTTTAAATGTCATTATTTTTAGCTGACACAACAAAAAGCCCTGCGAGAGCTGTTCTCTTAGCGATGCGCCATGTAAATCACTTTCGCAAAAAGGAAATTACTTCCCGGGGCCCAATGTTATTAATCTAAATTCTCTGGTTAGTCAAATTGTTGCACATAATAAATATGGAGCAGCTCGTGATGCTTATCTGCTGTGACATCCCATTCTCGCCACAACATTTTTTTCTACATTTTCTCTTTATTCATGTCTCAATGGCGTTCTTGAAAGAGACAGCTCTACTAAACAGCACCAACACTAGAGGAGTATAGGACAGGGGGGGAGGGGAGGGGGGAGAGAGAAGGGGGGGACAGTGCTGGGAAGACTCTCTCTTATAGCCGTCTTCCCATCTCTTGCTTATATGATGCCTGTCTTGGCTGGCTTCTCTCGCTTGCATGTCTTCATCTATTCTCTGTCTCGGACTGTCTAGCTTGATGACACAGACGCGCGCACACGCACACGCACACCGCACACACACACACACACACACACACACACACACACACACACACACACACACACACACACACACACACACACACACACAAGCTCCCCTACCCTCTAGCTGGCAGCTGCAGATCTGGTTGCCAATATAGAGCGGACCAGATAACTCACTACGCTGTCATATTAGAATAAGCAGCCTTGACAGAGAGATCATTTGCATGCACCACATCACCAAATACCAAGTCGTCTCCTGTTTTGCACGGGGCCATACCGTCAGTGTGGAGACATCGAGACACAGCGAGACAGAGGAAAAGGGGGGAAAGGTGAGGAAGAAGAATCCTATACATAAACACAACAGAACAATTGTATACTCAACAGAACACTGCTAGGATTTCCAGGCTAAAAATCATCCGTACAAAACAATGTAGACAACTCTGTCTCTATGCATGGAGAGACTGTTGCTGCTCCATGGTGATTTACTGGCTGGGACTCTGGTTGGGGATCCTCTGGGCCATCTTATTGATGTGTGTGTGTGTGTCTGTACATACATGAGTGTGTGTGCATGTGTGTCCTGATTATGCAGGTATAATTGTGGGGAGGTGGGGAAAGCAGAGCCTCAAGGTCAGGGTGGTGTGGCTCATCAGCTATAGCCTCTATCACTTTAATTAACTCCTCTGAGGGGCTTAGGAAAAGGCCCCTTGTTAAAAATTCACCACAATGGAGCCGACAACTATTGTACGAGAGGGAAGGGCAACATGCAGGTTGCTAAAAATAACTCTTCTAAGCACTGCACATGACTACTAAGACGGGCCATTATGTAATTTCACTGGTTGGAAACTAGTCCAAGTTCAGTTCATGTTAGGTTTTGTGTTACTTCTGCCCATTTCCAGTAGTAGGAATTAAAACCAAGAATTAGGGCTGCACAATACATCGTTTTTTGATAATCATTGTTGTCAGCTTGCAGATAAAAAGAAATTGGGAAAGACTGCGATGTTGCACTTAATCATTTTGAGTTAGTTGAAGGACAGGATCAGTAGAAAACTGTATTTTAAAAAGATATGTAATAATACATACTGTATAATCAAACTATAATTATTTTGTGTTTGTTATTGGTTCTTTTTGATGTAAATCATTTCCAAGCTATTTGTTATATTTCAGCAGTATATAGTCAAAGGGGTCGAACTGAATACACTTTAAATGTGTTTATTTATTGCAAGTTTTAATTAGTTTAGGTATCAATCAACAAAATCACCCACATTGTGCAGCCCTAGAAAGCTACTTCTCTCCTACTCTACATTGTGACTCTATCAAGGGCAGAGCTGTGCTACATTTACGAGTTTTCTCTGAAATGTAAGAGTAGACAGGCTACAGGGTTGTAAGCCCACCAATGTGTGGAGGACTTTCTATCTCCAGTAGTGTGACATGAAGCGTGATGCTAGCTCAGCACAGCTGCCTCAGAGGGGCCCTAGCCTGTGGAAAGAAGGACAGGGCGCAGTGGCCAAAACACAGAGGCAGGGAGGGAGGACAATGTGTGACGAAAAGCACCCCCGAGTGCCACCATGTTCTCAACGCCTTTAACATGCAGTAGGTTGTGTGGAGTGTGGACTGATTGTATGTAAAGTGATGTTTGTTATCCTTGAAAGTAAATGCACTGTCCACGAAATATGGTCTATCATATTTAGAAACTCAGAAAATGTAGATAAAACTAAATAAATACAATGCAGGCACAGGAGCTGCATTTAGACCCAGGATGAATGTAACAGTGCATATCAGAGAAGAGAAGCCTATTTTAAAACCTCCGACTGCAAAGAGGAAGTTCTTATATTTTCCTTGTCAGAGGTCTGAATTAGGAGTATGAGCTCAAACACTTGCTCCAAAATAAATAATGGTGGTTTAATGTTTTCATTTCGATAGCTAATCTACTATTTTGCAGGGTTATTTTGCCATTTAAGGTGGGGGTGACATGCAGGAATGAATAAGGGATGAATTTCAACCCAGATTCTCTGCAAAAAGGACTGAACCCGAGTATTTTCACTTTTGAAAATACTTTTTCTATGCATTTAAATTTGTATTTTAGAAAAAAACACACCTGCCATCATAGAGCAGCAGGCAGCTGTTTTCAGCGGCAGACACAGTTAGAAACTAGTTGGTGAACATAGTGGAGCCTTGAGCAGTTAAAGAGCCATTTATTTCCCTCAGGAATTGTAAGAGACCAACAAAAAAAAAAAAAAAAAAAGAGCAGAAAAAGAGATTTGCACTAACCAATTGAATGATAATGGTGCTCCAGAACAGCTGTACATAAACAACTCTATACTAACAAGTTGATGATATGTCAATAGTTCACAACTTATTATCAGTTATGGCAGGTTGGACATTTGTAAACACGTTTTTCTTGGGTGCTTTACAGGAGGCGTTATTATTTTTCTCTGTGTATGTTTGATCATGAGGCTGTAAGTAAGTTAGGATCTACAGTATAGTTAAGAAACTCCTATATAATATGTTGTACGTTTCTGTTCATTTCTGCTTTGAATTAGGAGTAGTCATTTGTCTATCCGTTACATTTAGCATGAGATCTGTCTAGTCAATCTTAAATAATGAAACGCAACCCCCGTCAAATCATCCGTGTGTACAAAGATAAACAAATACAGAAAGACACAGGCGACACTGTTGGCTGTGTTATCCAATTAACTATCGAGGTGAACATCACCATTATCAAAACTTGGCCAGTCTAATCGATGGCGGCATAGATGTCAGGGAAACGGCCACAACGGTTGTTTTATAAGGCCATTATGGGGCAGTTTCCACAATGAGACGTGTTGCTGAGGGTGGTAAAGGACAGATCTGTATCACGTTGTTTGTGGATCAATTTGAGAACTTTAATTAGCCAGGGGGTCAGGCCAGCCAGAGCAGCAGGCCCAGGTAAAGCTCATCAGTGAGGGGCTTACAGGTGCCTTCAGCCCTAATCTCTCCGCCCATCTCGCTGAAATTAAAGCGGCAAATGGGAAATTGATTTCTAGCCCTCCTGTCCATGGCAATATCTCCTTTTGTCTTAAGGACATTAGGTAGGCTTGCACTTGCCTAAGCTGTTCTTTAAAACGTTCATTATTGATACGGAGGGCTGGGCTGGCAGACAGCCAGGGCAACTATGAAGAGGATGAAGAGAAGAATAGCTCTCTGAGCCGATGGCTTTTTCTGTGGCAACAGGTCGTTCATGCAACGATCCTCAAAACAAGCTGAGTGGAGAAAACGACTTTGACCTCTCTACTCTACCTCCAACCTGAGCTGCTGCTGACATGGCACCTACTGCAAGATTGAGGAGATTAGACCACTCTGAGAGAGCTGGGCTCAACTCTTCAAATAGAACCTCCCAATACGTGTGGCCGATCAGTTAAATCAAATATGTTGGTTCTAAGCTAAAAGGAAAAAGCCCCATGGGCTTGCCAACTTGAAGGAACACAAAGCTCCCAACTCCAAACCCATGGAGAGAGCAGAACGACAAAGAAAAAGAAGGAGTGAGTCAGCACAATCTTCAAACCGACAGGATTGTGGAGCCGAGGCTACTGATATCACATAGAATCAAATGGAGTCTAATTCATTTCCCTCCCTGCATGTCACTTCCTTCAGATCGCAGTTTCTGTTGTTGCCGTGTTGATGTTTTCCACTTTATGGCAGGATGCTATTTGTCATTCTAATGAACTTCTCTGTGGGAAAAAAAGATCCCAGGGAACATTTCTCAAGATGTCATGGAGCAGAGAATGTAAAGTGTGCAACACAGTTAATTCAAGTGGGTCTGCCCTGCAGGCATGAGGCCTGCCTGTGCATCAGTTCCTAACAGGGACAATTCATGCCAAATTAAGGCAGGGAATAGAGAATTTAGGAACATGTCAAGAATACTGTGTTGGAAAGCCGGTTTTCATCATTTGGGGAAATCTGACAGACAGCAGTGACAGCTCAGTCCTGCTGCTGCTCATCATTAAGCAGCATAGGGAACATAGCACAGAACCGGTGGCCAGGTATACATTGTGTACCTTTATATATTATGTAGCAGGGAACAGAATAGTCCGGCTGCCCCATTATTCAAAAGCCAAAGACACCCAAAGTGCCCATGGCTAATGTTGCTGTGAGAGCGGTACAGAGTGTGTTCTGCACCGTAGAGGGGAAGAAAGAGCTAGCTGGTCTGTTGTGTGCACGTGATAAATCTGCTGGTATGCCAGGGCTCTTTTCTCATTTGTTAGGCAGCCATGTGTGAAAATGTTAATGAAGGCCCATATAATCTAGGAAATTCTCATCATTAGAATTTCCTTCACGTAGCCAGGCTTTCTGCTTACACACTGACTATTGTGTGCATCAATCCTTCCACTGTCGTACTAATAATAGACCTAATTGCCTCAGTCAGCCCACTAGCTTTCTCTGCCCCTCTATGCATCTCAAAAAGGAGTAGAGGATTGTCTTATGACAAGCCCATGGCATGGAACAAGGAGTAAATCAGGCTATATATAACAAGCAGACACAAACACCAGTGGCATTCTGCATGGTGTCCATCATCTATCTAGCCTCCATCATCTTATCTCGTGAAATATTAAGCACCCACATGCCAAAATATTTGCCAGGACTCAGCCAGGCAGTGCAACGCCTCTCCCATCTCTATATCATCAATTATAAATATGATGGAATAAAACTAGGCCCTGTGACATGATGTCTCCTCTGACCTCAAAGACCTACCCTATTTGCAGTGGCTGTTTTTGGAGGGGCAGACTTCTTTGAGAGAGCAAAACAATACCTTGCTTAACAATATGTGATTATGTTTTTACTTCAGCCTGTCCGTGTGCACATAATGTAAAAATATGTAGATCCTTTTTGAATTTCCTGCTTGAATTAGCATTCAATGAATCTGAGTGCCTTTTTCCCTCTTTGCTCAGAGAGGCACAATTGCGTAATTACTCTAAAAGGAGAGGGTGAAGGTTTGGCAGTCTTAATCTCTCAGAGTAGAGCCTCTTTAAGGGAGTGGTGACTGCGGGGCCAAAACATACATAAACCAGCAGGGAGCAGCGAACGCATCAGAGCATGTTGGACCTGCGCTAATGTACGGCAGCCAACATAGGCTAAAACCAAAAACTACATCCCTGATTTACAGCATGAGTGTAGAAAAGCACTTGACAATTACTTTTGCACCAAGCATCTGCGGAAGATTAAGATTTAAATGTGGCCCTGCACTCTAAAAGTCTTTAGGGATAGTTGCATATGAAAAAAATACTCTCGGGACAAAAAGGTAAAAAAAGAGAAATACATATAAAAAGCGCATCCTCAAAGCACCAATAGCTGATAAAGCAATTTAAGTATTCAAAAAGAATAAATCTTAATCTGGAATGACCAATTCATTTCCTATGCTGTTTTCTCGTGTACTATAAGAAATTAAAACGATTTTTAGAAGTAATAATATGCCACAATTTAATAATAATTGATCCACACAGTTTTATTTGATCGGCAGGTCTCCCTTGTAAAAGAGATCGTTGATTTTTTACCTGGATAAATAAAGGCTACGAACAAACAAAAGGGAGATCAAAGAAAATTAGAAAGTATATTTTCTGTATTTTTTATTACTAGGCCTGACTTTTTCCGAGGTTTGCCTGAAAGCCTTCTCAATCTTTTGTTGTGGATAACCTTGTTTTTAAAACATCTTTTATACCGTTTGCCTTTAGTTAGAAATTCTTTGTACGGTGGAAACACTTTTCTCATTCAGTTCAATTGGCTCTAAGGTTAACCTTTTCAAAAAAAGGTAAAGGATTATAACTGTTGAAAACTAAAGTCTCCTCTTTGTTCGGATCAGAAACATAGCGTCTACTTTCGCCATTATGAAACCACTTCAGAAAATTACTGTAAATACATCAAAGAAGTCAACATATGAAATTCCAATAGTTGGGACTAAAAATAGGTACATGTCAAATAGACAGTCCTTGTCAAACCTGTGTTCACTCAATAAGATGCAAAGTAAATGATAAATAGATTTGAAAAGAAGATTTTCTCCCAAGTAGCGATGTAATGATACAACCACCATAATTACTATTTAATAGGCATGATTATTAATTAATTCACCATAACTGTTGCCTTAATAGTTTTGAACAATTGTAATTATGATAACCCATCATTTAAATAAAGTGGAAATTACTTTTGATAACAAGGTAACGGTTAGAAACGTCTTATTTTTGATTATTTGATTGCCCATTTTTTTACGTTTTATTGTAGTTCTCATTAGATCAGATTTGTATTTTATTTTGGATAATATTATCCTACTAAAGCGAGCTGGGAAGTGTTGCTTCTTACTAATCAAGTAGCCTCTGATAAGCAAGGACAAACTTATAATTTGTTTGAGGAACTGAGGAAAATACTAGTGGGATCAAAATGTTGTTCCAACAATATCTTAGTTGTGAGCCTCAGACATTGTGCGGGACCATTTCTCATCTTTTGATACTCGAGCCAAAGACAACCATCTCAATCAAAAACACACTCACACAGATAAATAAACCTGTCTTATTTCTCAAATCCTCCTCCCTTGCTCTCACCGGTCATACCCTCCAGGCTCATTTTAGATTTTTAGAGAGGAGACTGCAAACACAGATAGAGGAGCAGGTGTGCTAACCCCAGGGTCCGGAAGCCTTCCAATTAAGACACATAGATCCAAAAACATTCCTCTACACTGACCTCACCGGCAAACATGAATTACATTGGCTTGGATTGAAAACCGACTGCCTGCATCTGTGAGCCGTCCCTCCTGCTGCTCCGCCCAGTCTAGTTTTTAAATCTATTTACACAAGCTGTGTAATAGCCCAACTTCATCCGGGCCCAGCTGTTTGGTGACAGAGATGTAGAGTTGAGTTAGGAAATTACACTATGCACTGAGTGGATATACTGTATGTGTGTGTATGTCTGTGCATGTCCCTATGTGTCCGTGTCGGTGTTGTGCTGACTTCAAATGTTATTTTCATGATACCCCTCAAAGACTGTTAATTGTTTCAGTTTGTTTCTCCGAGGATCAAACCGCCTTCTCAAAGGGGCTCAAATATGCTCATTATCAAATGTATTTTGTGCCTCCGCTGTGACATGTCTCCATGCTTTAATGTTCAGAAAGCTCTTTTTATTTTTCTCATACTGCTTGTGCTGCAGAATTTCTTTTTTCACCCTCTTTCTGAAACCAGAGCCCAGTCTGCTCTGATTTGTTAGCTGGCCGGCTCTGTTGTGATTGGTCAACCGCTCAGAGACGTCCTGTCCCTAACCCCGGGATTCCACCGGGTCCGTCTGTGCCGCAGTTTTGGTTAGACCTCCTCCAGCGTCAGGGTCGGACTGGGGGGATAAAAGTGGCCCGTGGATTCATTGACAGACGGGCCCGCTTAATGCGCGGCATGTATCGGCCGACCGACAAAAAACCCTATACATTTTATGTTATTTTGGACCATTATTCATATAGTAATCACATTACCTGAGCCCTTGAGTTGCCTAGAGCGAAATAGTTACAGCATATATTTAGTGATTTTAATGTTGACAGATCATTGATGCAATAACATTTGGACCCAATTTGCCTGACTTGACACATGGAATAAAACAACGGCGTAGGAAGCATCCTCAATGTGGGTGAGACAATTTAACAGGGGGTGTGGGCAGGTGGTGGACCTAACCTCCTCTAGGGGGGTCCGGGGGCAAGCTCCTCCGGGAAGATTTTTTTTAATAGTTAAATGCGATCCAATCTGGTGCACTTTAAGCAAAATTAGGAAACTAATTCTATGTACATCACTCAACAGCCATTATGAACAGATCGACTTTGCGCTCGCCTTATTTGAACAGCAAGGTGCCGACACAAGTGTTGCACATCCAACCCACTCGGAACAATAACCTGCTCGCTAACTAGCGAGACTCAGGAACAGAATGTGGCCAAGACGTTCTTCTCCACATTCCCGCCTCTGAGTCAGACGCCTTGACTTCCCGCTTATCTATCACTACGCGTACAGCACTCCCCTCTAAATCCCTCCTGCCACCCCTCACGCTATGCAAGCCACATCGCCTCTGAACCAAGGGCTCGCTACCAATACTGTATACTATTATTACACAAACTATACAACAAGCCTGTACTAGACTCCTGGTACTAGGATGGGTTATAATTAGAGAACACATTTCACTGTGTGTGCTGTGTGCTCTGCATGTGTGACCATTAAAGAGGGTTTCATCCCTCCCAATTATTCTTCTTCAACACCCATAT